>NW_011342671.1:330104-349488 GCF_000735185.1 Notothenia coriiceps | reverse complement strand
TGTTTTTAAGAAGCCAATAGACATGAAAGCCGAGAGACCAAAATAAATAACAGAAGCTTTTGGCATATGTTTTTCAGCGGCTATGCTGCGCCCTTATGCAATAGTAGAGGACCCCTGCTTTCAGTGATTGTGATTGAAAGTGATTGAAACATTATCTTATTCATTATTTTGTAATATTTTCTAGACATTCTTTTTAGTTTTACAGCTTATTGAACCTTTTTGTTTGACATCAGCCATTATAGATAATAAGGCCATCTGAGTGTGTTGTACTGTTTGTGGTTTGTTTTTAACTGTGTAATACAGTTAATTATTCAAAATGTTAAAGTTCCTTATTTTTAAACTGAAACTTGCACTACTGTTCAAAATAAATAAAANATTGAGAAAAGGCCTGTGCGTCGGCGTTGTTCGACAGCAGTGCGGTATATGTGATGCCTTCTGATATGATTTAGCATGTTTGGCGTGTGTTACTATTAGCATATACCGCACTGCTGTCGAACAACGCCGACGCACAGGCCTTTTCTCAATGTCGAGTGAAGCTGCTGCAGAGCCACTATTTCAAGTATACTACGTCATCGAGTGGCGCCGAATGCTGGGCATTTAAACAGTCCTTCGGCGCCACGTCAGCATACATTTGCTACCAAGCAAACCTCCTCGACATTGAGGGTGTTTCTCAATGTCGAGGACGCTTCTTTGGTAGCACATGTACCTCTGAGTCAGATGCTTCAGAGGTGAGGCAAGAATCCTTCCTAGCCTCGGAAAACGAAGAATTGTGGAACAGGCTAAAAGGTGTGCAGGTGTGCGTCATATGCGAGGCCCCGCCTTAAATGGA
The DNA here is from genome assembly GCF_000735185.1 of Notothenia coriiceps. Classification (NCBI taxonomy): domain Eukaryota; kingdom Metazoa; phylum Chordata; class Actinopteri; order Perciformes; family Nototheniidae; genus Notothenia; species Notothenia coriiceps. Next base: position 348,659 of record NW_011342671.1, on the reverse strand, counting down.
GCGCGATTTCCGCCAAAGATTTGGAAATTGGTCCTTGCGCAAAGCATTGTGGGGATTTTAAGACCGTGGAGTCTACACATGTGCAGCCTCAAAATGTTCCGCTATGAAGTAAGCCGGCCTCGGTAGAATTCCAAGTATGCTGGACATTGGAACAGTCCTTCGGCGGCACTCGATGACGTAGTCTGCTTGAAATAGTGGCTCTGGAGCAGCCTTCCTCGACATTGAGAAACTCTGGCCATTTCTCAATGGGGGGGGATGCTGCTGCAGAGCATTCGTCCTGACATTTGGAGAGCAGGTGGACAACACAGATAGCGGGGGGAGGCCGATTGAGATGGAGATGGTGGGGCTGTTTGGGATGCACCGTGGGGATGACAGGGGTCAGCTCGCCCCATCTCCCGGTGGCAGCTAGCGAGATTAGAAAACCATCAAACGTCCTCTGCTATGCGCGTCTGAATGGCAGCTGTATAGATGAGCCATGAGTGCCTGCGTGTGGCCTTGGTTGTATCCTCTGTGTGTGGTGGGGGTGGGGGGGTGTGGAGCTAGCGGAGCAGGGGAGAGTGTATGTGCTCCGAGAATGTCAATAGTTGTATTCACATGCTTAACAGGAAATCAAAGTTCACTCCTGAGCGTGTTCTTGTTATCATGTGGGGAATGTTATGGTGGTGAACAACAGAATATTCATTTTATTCATCTGCAGAGTTTAAAGGGGACTTTTGGGTCTATATGTGCTCAGCTGTTTTATTTTTTGCTTTTTTTTTAAAGTTAATTTCCAATACCAGTTTTTGACAGGCAATTGTTTTTCATGTAATCCTTAATTATGTTATTGTTAATATCCTAAAATTAGTGCATGTAATTGCCAAATTAAGAAGAACATCTGTGCCAATAAACACATTTTTTTTTTTAAACTAACAAACAACTAAAACTTGCTTATCTAATATTATACATCCTGCATTTCTTGTGTGAACTAAATCATTATGCTGTTGTTGTTTTATATAAAACAAAAAAACATGTGTTTAGACAGGATCTCTTAATTAAATTAGATGGTATTTGATAATATACAATACATCCTGGTAAGAATGACAAGTTTAGATAATCGGAGCCTTGTTCATAACCTAAATATTTGACCACAATTTTGGCGCAACTTGTAACAAACCAAGTTTGTACTTCATCTCTGAACTATGCCGACTTTTATTGACATCATAGCAACATATTGACCTATATTGACATACAAAAATGTACAAATTAACTTGTGCAATACATGCAATATTAAAGGTAGAGTATGTAAGTTTGAGAAACCGGCTCGAGATCGCTAGAATTTGAAAATACACGACCGGAGAAAATCTGCCACTTCCTTACAGAGCCCCCCCTCCAACACACACAAACGCGCACATGACCAATGAGGGCACGAGATAAGTTTGTGCACAGATGGAAGGCTGACAGGCAGGTAGGCCATCCAGTTACTTTAGCCGGGCCGGCTAAAATGGTTGGTCATGCTTTTTACAGTATTACGGTTTCCACAGATGACATTTTGTTATGGATTTTTTGTCAAAGCACTTAAGATATTCATTGCTATCGGGATGTTAAGAGCATTCCATGGAATATAACAAAAAGTGTATCTCGAGCCGGTTTCTTAAACTTACATACCCTACCTTTAAGGAAATATTGCAATTTATTTATCATCATCTATGAGAAACTCACTATTAATTAAGCAATCTGATGTGCCTTTGGTAACGATGACATCAGCGTGTTTCAGTAGAAACGTGTAACCGGGGACAGAGATCTCAAGTTAGCTTTGACTTGAAACCTCACGAGCACTACTTTGTCAAGATATTGTTACCAATTTGACTGTGTTGTCACTGACAAATAAACGAATACTGTAACTACAAAATAAAACCCAAGGTTAATTCGCATCTAATATGGGTTTTCAAGCTAACAGCAGGTGGGTTGAAGTAGAATCTTTCTTTGTGTTTTATTGTCGACGATAGGAGGACCCATACTGTGTCAGAATCAGATACGCCAGCAGTCTTCTATCTCCATTTCCTCTCTAACTACAGCTTAAATGTAAACCCATTATCCCTCGCCACATTATGAGTTACCTCTAGCTGTTCTGAAACTCAAAGAAATGAGGATTTTTGGATTCTGATAGAATCGAAAGAAAGCCTGGTGATAACGATTTGAGCTGATAAATGCAATTAGTGGAGAAGTGCTAACAGCATGGTGGTAATTGGGTCTTACAAACTAAAAGCCTGCCCTTACCCAGCAATTAGATCAACCTCCTTTAAAGTTAGTCAATTGTATTGCTGTTAATGGGCTGTGCTTGGTTGAATCTCAACACAGGGAGTTACAGTCCCCTTTAAATTGGCCACATCTCTGTTCCCGTTCAAACTTTAACGTGTGGAAGAATATTTGAAGCGATTAATTTGTTAATGCTGGTGATTCACCGCTCCACCGACTGTGTTATATGAGCGGCTGTTTGATGCATGTTGCTCCATAACGTTAATTTTTATTTATTACAAATATATATCATACATAGGAATAGTGCCATATTATTCCTTCACTCTGGTTGTGTTGCCAATGATAAAAAATTAGTTAAAGGCATTACTTCTTACTTTGATTAAGTCTATTTTAATGTTTGCTATGACAACATATTTCAACGCACGTTTGCCTACAGTAGGACAAAGACCCTAAAACATTAGATTGACATAAATGCTGTAGAGGCAGATTATTAAAACCAATAAGTCACTGCTCACATTATTACTGTGCTTTCTTTACACAACCATAATTGTTGTTTCTTTTATAGAGTTAAATGCCAAGCAATCATCAACATTTCTCTCTATTTAAAATGTGGATTTACAAAGGCAGGGGCTTTTTCTAAACAATGCTTAATGCGTCAGCTAATCACATATCCAATGCACAATATATGTCTCTCATCGTTTGCAGTTTATATTCTCAGGATACCAACCTCAATATGATAAAAATACAGAACTTTGGATCAAAGAATATACATATTTTGGATATGAGCAAGCACCTGGTGTGCATGAGCCTTCACTTTTTGAGTAGGTCAGAAAAGAAAAAGGATGAGTTTGCGCTTCATCTTAAATAGGTCATTGTATTAATATCTTTCTGTACAAAAGGTCATGTTCTCTATTTTATTGAGGATTTTGCTCCTCAAAGTTCTACAATATTGTGTGATGATGACAAAATGGCAAGACAAAACATATGGGAGGATTTATTCTTACGTTGAGGAAAACATGTTTATACAGTAAAAATAGAAATGTAATTAAAGAAAAGTGGATAAATATGTTGAGTACTAACTGTAGGGGTTTAGAAAAAGTATATACCTGCCATAGACAAAGAACAACATTAACATTTAGAGGTTAACACTTAAACCAGGGAGAACGTTATAAAATATGAATAAACGGGAAGGCTGGATAATAATTTAATGTTACTTTGGACTGCTCCCAGCACTAAGCATATTTGAGCTTGCATCCATAAACATTCTCTTAATCCTCTAAATTTTTGCAAATGTAGCGACATGCATCCCAGCATGGAATTGCAGATTACATGTTTGTTTTTTCTGATGTCTACTTTCATGGAATATTTCAAGCTCACACATAGTGAATGAGCCGCTGTAGGCTACAGGAATGGGACATGTTAATGCAGAAGTGGAGTCGTGTTACCCTAAATGCTCTATGATGTTTTGAGTGTTTTGTGGAGTGTTACACACACAGTAAACACCTATAGAGTGTATCATAGCCGTTTAAGTAGCTTCAAAGGAGCATGCAGGATGTCTGAGTCATGATGGAAACAGAAGCAGACAGGTGCAGCAGAACTGAGAGGAGCAGGAGACATGTTAGTGCAGAGCCTGCAGATGGAGGACAAAAAAGAAATGCAGGCGTAGATAAAAACATTTCAACGTATTGAGCTTTTTAGGGAAGGGTTTCATCGACACCGTCAAGTTCGCTAAACATCTGCAGCAACTTATGTAAAGGTGTGACACAGAGCCTCTGAAGTGATTATCAGAGCATGTTGCCTGGTTATTTTAGGGTTCACATATTCACTCTTACCCACAGAGATTGACTCCCAGACAGATCTGAGCAGTCTCTTTCAAACATATTTGATATTTTTACAACCTGATGTCAGGACGGTTCCTGCGGCGTGCAGACATCTAAGAGCATCGTCCACCCACTGAGTTCATAGTGAGTTTAGGCGGAGGAGTCATACATAAATGTTAGAAAGATGTAAGATATGTATGTCCTTATGGTATGTTCCTGGTAAGAAGTTGCAAATAGTTGATTTATTATAAATCAGTCCTGTGTTGACAAGCCTCAATGTAACACATGTGTCCGACTACTTTTTACCTCTACTGGATCTATACAAACTACATTCCCAGGAATCGTTTTTTAAAATCTTTAAAATCAACTTGTCGAATGGTCTCATTTTCAGTACGACCATAATGGCAACCAAAAAGTTATTTCTGTTTGCATTAGATGCGCTACAGATATGATTCAATGCTAACACACATCAAAATAGATGTTTCTCACCAGTCTAAGTTGTGTTGGTTTTGATAATTAGTGTATTGGGTTAATCCAAAGCAGAAATGTAAGGCAGAAACTAGAAACAAACTTTTTTTTGATAAAAGTGATTTGGTCTTCCCACCACGAGGAAATAACTTAACTCTGAGTGTGCAGCAGCTAAAGGAGAACAAAATAGCACTCCATAATTATAACTAAGTGGAGTCTGAACAAACTGAATGATACATAACCATGTTCTTGCATTCAGTGTGACTTGCACCTTCTGAAGTAGGTAGCATTATATTTGGTGACGATTAAATATCTACAAATCCACAAAGAATTCCTAACACCTCTTCTAACTGCAGAATCATGAGGTTTTAAATGTGTCTTAAGCATTAAAGTGACAATTGCATATTGGAACGGCCAATAGCTAATACTTCATACTTATAATACTGCTCATTTGCTTAATAAAAGTCATAACATCCGAAAAAAACATGTTTACAGGGTTTACTGTTACAAATCTACAAAGCACCGTGTTGGGGCGTTGTTGTCTTAATTTTTCTGAGGATGCCCACAATGTCAGACTTTGAAAACTCTTAATTAGATAAACAAATTCCAAGCAAAGTAATATTTGAACAGCTTGCTTTGAGACATGTACGTTAAGATAAATGGAAATGAAGCTTAAGATTGTATTCTTCCCTCTGAGGGCTGGTTGATGTAGCTCTGTTGTCATTAAACCGATGAAGGCTTTCCAACAGCTCGACATCTGTCTCTAAATTGGCATTTAGTATTATTTCAAGATGTCTGAGAACATGCCGGAGAAGTTTAATGTCCTCTCTAAACGCTAATTCCTTGTACTTACCATTACAGATTTGCGGCCTCCAACCGTAAATATAATCCATTTGCCTTAACAACTGTCCCCCGAAACCTCTTTTCTATGCAGTTTGATAATATAAATCCCAACAGACATTTATGAGGGCTCATTTGTAGTCAGGCAATGTTGAAAAGCGAGTCGGAGAGAAACTCGTCAGCTGTTCAGCCTTGGGTAGTTTTCCTTTTTTCCTTTTAAAGTAATGCTACGCTATGGCCTGGTAGTTATTCACTAGAGGCTGGCTACTGACTGAATAAAGTGAAATATAAGCTTCTAAAATGCAGTCCATCAATTGCATGCCTCCATCTTCCTGCTGCGCTCCATGACTTCCTGCCTTCTGGCTCACATCTCCTCAGGAATGAAGTGCATTGCCGAGTGTCCACATCGCACCATAAAAACAGCAGCCGAGGCTGAGCATCAACTTTATGTGAATGGACTGGAGCATAAAATGTAATGGGTGGAACCATTGGAGTTCTCCTCAAATGGCTTTTTTTAAAAGGTTTGTCGACATATTTTCCAGGAAGATGGTCTATTAAAAAAAAGGAACATCTTTATTGAGCTGTCAGTGGGTGGACAGGTCAGATGCCCTTTAATAGTGTCTTCAGGCGCCACGCGATTCAACAGGGATCAGTGCCGATGGCTGCCTCGCCACTAATGAGATATTGTTTTCCAGGGCGACGTTTGATTTAGAGCAGCTAGTTAAATATACCCCTCAGTTAGCAGCATTGCTAATGAAATAACATGACAGCCTAATATAGCGGAGACTCATTTCTGATCCTCAGCTATGTGTAATTTTAGGCAAGCCATCCTTTTTTTCAGACTGTGGATGGGTTCTATACTGTAAACGCAGTCTGTCGTCTGCTCTGTCTAATGATGACGGATCCGTCTGTGCTTCAGATCATTGCTGCTCCGTCATTCTTACAGAAATGTACAGTTTAACGGGGGACCCTCATCCCCTATTGCAGTTCAACCAATGCTTTGTGTTTCATGACACTGTGCCTGTCACTCAGCTGTGAAAGGCATCAGTGGAATCTGCTCAAGATGAAAAACATGGGAATCCAGTTGGGGAGCAGAGACGGCAGCCGTTTAAAGAAAGACATGACATGTGCTTGACAGAAAACCAGCATGTGTGCATGTCAGATGAGAGACCAGAGACTGGAGAAGAGCATCTCTGGCTTCTCTTTTGTCTGCCTCTGTAGAGACCAATATGTTCATGGGGAGACGAGGCATGGAGCATTTTGATTAGAAAATACACTGTCAGGCAGGATATAGAATTATGTTATTATGTTATATAGGGTACTGAAAACAAAGGATATAAAAGAGATACCATTTATGAATTGAAAACTACTAACTTAAAGGGAACATATTTTTCTCATTTTCAGGCCCATACATCTCTTTCGGGTTCCTAATACATTTGCTTTGCCTGTATACATGATCTATATGTCCATGTGTCCAAGACGAGAGAAACAAATTAGACACAAACAAAATCCCACCCATCCACACATACTCATACTGTAGCTGGTTTAGTTGCTCTTGCCCACAATTCCAACTAGACCTCCTGGATTGTGAAAAACGTAAACCAGTGAGGAATTATGCTTCCAACGGAACATGTTTGGCAAAGCAATTTAGTCTAAATGAAATTGCCTTAAAAAAGTTTGCTCATGAGCACCATAGCTTTCTGTCACGGAGAGTTCCCCTCAGCCATGCGCGACCTTTCGCCTCTGCATTTGTTCTGGACAGAGAGAGACAGTTCTGGGAAATATTTGTCTTCAAATCACGTACCTATGACTAATGCATCTCTAAATGTGCCCATGTAAGTTTAATGTTGTGCAATAAAAGTAACATTTCAAAAAGATATGCTCAGTTTACTCTAAAACTAGATGGCCTAGAAAAAGCACAGTTTTTACATTCCTTATAATCAATGTTGTCATATCTTCATATCCTGTTGAAATCAATAAAAGCAAAGAAAATAATTCAATAAATGTAGTCTGACCCCCTTGTGTGCAAGGAAATTCAGCGGAAAAACAATAAAAGAAACCTTTTTCCTTTCCTTTTGATATTATTGCACATGTTAATTTCTGCCAAATAAGATTGATATCAGGGGGATAATTGTTAGGTTTTCCTTTGCAGAACTAGACAATAGTTCATTATTCTCCAAAGTGTCATAACAACAAGAACATTTTAAGTAAGGGAAAAGCAAGACACTTCATCTAGTAGTGGTCCTTAAAATCAAATGGTGATTAAAGCTTGATATTAAGTCAAAGCTGCGATTAGCTGCCTTTGTCCAGGTGTGGAGTTCCATATCTTAATGTAATAGACAGTAATGTGAAACTTAGTGTTTTTTATCCAAGTGCTTTCAGGAGATCATGAGAAAAGATGTAGGAAAAAGCCTCTTATCATACTCTATCTCGCTATGCTTATATGAGATGAGGAAAAATGGACATACTGTGTTCTGCGCTAAAAGTGCCAGAAAATCACATGTGACGAAATAAGAAAAAGACTATAATGGTTCTTTGATGGTGTGTCTGAACATCCCTTATTACATTTTCAGCGAGTGTCTAGAGAATGAGTAACCATGTCAAGACAACACTTTCTCTGCAGACGGCTTTGAGTCTGTGTTTAAGTCTTGTTCTGCCTCTCTGCTGCAGCTGTCCCTGGGTTTAATAACTTCAGTAGCCTTTCACTTATAAGGCTGTATGATTCCTTGAGGGACTCCAATTGATCAGTCAGTGGTGAGCTCTAACATCTTGGCAGCAAGATGAATGGTACTGACATAGACTTCATCTAAACCGCTAAAGCATGCACCCGGGGAGTGTGGGTGCCCACTCATCTGTTTCTATAGTCCTTCTCTAAAGATCCTTCTCAGTGAGCTAAAGATTAAAAAGTAGAAGAAATTGCGCCACCAGAAAATGGACCCGTGAGAATAAAGATCAATGAGCAAGCAATACTCACACTTTATTCAAGTAATTGAAAGTAGCACTATCTCAGTAGCTTCATGTTGCAGTTGACTGACGATCAGCTTGATTTTTTGAAGGATAGAAAAAAACACAGTATATAAAATGCATTGCAACACTCGACAAAAAAACTAATTGGATGAACTCAATTCAATTGTGTGCAGGTTTTCTTCTCCAATAAATAAGTGTTGTCCAAACTCAAACTAAGTACATCAATGCAACACAGTGTAAGTGATTGAGGCCAACTAAATTTTATAAACAGAATATAAATATTGATTGTATATATATTTAGTTTGTATAAAGATGTATAGAAATATTTAAATGAATCAAACATGTTATGGATCGAATCCTGTTGGCGACCTTAACGGTAACTTACAGTGCTTGTCAACCTTGTAATTCTTACTTTGTTTACATGGCTTGGACTTCTTAATGCTCTAAATGTCTTTCCTTTTTGTAAAGCACTTTGAATTTCCTTGGGTTGAGGGGCGCTTTATAAATAAAATTGCCTTGCCTTGAATACTTGACTCTTAATGGTCAATTTGGAAATGTCAGAGGTTATATATAACACACCACTGCTAAGCAAATAATGACCATTTCTAAGGATGATCAAGTAAGAGAAGGAAAGAGGTTAAAAGTTGGACTTCAGAGAAATCAACAGAATAAGGCAGGCAGAAAGTAAAGACAGGAGGTAAATACTAGCCCTGGCTCCATGACCTAACTAAAGCACAACATCTGTTTTGCATTTCATTCCTTAATGACCCATATACTGTAAAGGTTTTCCTAATCTTTTTGTTATGCCTTGTGCTTCTTGTCCTTTAACATTGTTTTTGCAAAAGTCAACATTTGCCATAGTACTAGAATATAGGACTAGAGTTAAATGTTTGACCAATATTCCTAATAGACAGAATTTGAGAATATCACGAGTTGAGAAATACTGACATTTCCCTTTTACACTGCAATCCTGCTTCAGTGTCTCTCTCAGATGTGAGCTTATTTGCATGGTTTACAGCTGGGTGGAAATGAGTCCATCTTTTCTAAATATGGTAATCCCGTTAAATACTGGCAAGAGTCATCTTTGTTTTCCTCACCAGGCAAGAGGAATGAGTTCTATAAACCATTACCTCAGTATGTGTGGTGTGTTTATTGCCACATTAACAGACGTTTTAATGTGGCAGCAAACTATTTGAATTGTTTTACTTGGAACTATTTTTACCCCACTCGCACATTTAATTTAAATTAGTACTTTGGCTGTATGAGACAAGCAGCTGTGGTTATTTAGCATCACAGGTTTAGTTTTTCACCTGGAAAATATGCTGCAGTTAGCTGTGTTCAGAGGTTTTTGGAGTCGTCCAAAATGTGTTATCAAGATCTGGAGCACACGGTACGATTGTATTGGCTAAAACCTTTTTTTATGGCTGCTGCTGTTCCTGCGGCTTGGGCCTGTGGCCAGGATGTGACTCTGTATGCAGAGTTTTGATCTGTCTCTGCATTTTGCCGACTGGAAATGGCCGACCTGGCAGAACGCTACATGAGGCGGGATTGAAACATAACAAAACAAACTGTATATTTAGTTCTCTGTCCTTCGGTGATGAAAGCCGACTGAAGCTGGACTTGTTGCTTCATGCCTCAGTAGATAAAGAAGTGTGTTTACTATCAGGCAGATTCATCTGTTCATGTCAACATGGTGGTCATGAAATCACATTTGTTCTGAAGTTAACATATTCAGGCACTTGATATCTCTTCCAATGATTTGTTATCAAGGGCTTGTTGAATCTGTACACTTGGTGTTTAGGTAAGCAGGTTCTTGATTACTGTGTGTTTTTTAAATGACTGTAAACTGCTGTGTTATTGTCTTAATTATTATAGTTATAAGCTGTCATGTACTTCAGTAATTATGTTCTGCCGTACGATGTCAGCTCCTTGAGTAGGTGTGAAGATGAGTGTACACAGCTGATAACAGTTTACATCCTGCCTGTAATTCGCTGCTTATTGATTTCTCTGCTGTTTGCAACCAAGTCATTAAAAAAGGAATCATATTTTGCCCTTATCAGTGTTTCCCTGATGTTGGTGATTCAGCCTCAGAGTGGTGTAGCTAACCATGAAATAACCTTATCTGAATATGTCCCTGTCTGAGGTTATGTAACAGGGCATTGATATTTAAGACTTTTCCTTTTGTTATGTTGTAGTTTCTTGGTGATTACAAACAGTTACTTATCGCCGTGAATAAATCCAGAATTCTGCTGCAGTGTTATGTTGACATTACCAAGTACACATCATAAAGTAGGTGACTTTCTGTGTTTCTGTTGGCTGCATAATGTGACACTAAAGCCTTAAAGAAAGGTTAGTTTCATCATGTGCTGTAACACTGGTAAAACGACCATATTTTGAATATCACATATTGATAACATGTGAACAATACACATATTATGTTGAATCAGTTCTTAAGTCATTTCAGTTTCTTTACGTTCTTGCTGTATGGGGCTTAACTGGTTAAAACACCTACATACTAGGGGTGTAACGGTATCCGTATTCGTCCCGTACCGTCACGGTACGGACGTCACGGTTCGGTGCATGCAGTCATATGAAAAATACGCCTTTTTTTACGAGTGGGAGAAAAGTCTGTCATTCAGGGCAGTATCCATTACAATATATATAATCCAGGGGGCGGTATTGCGTCTAAAAGCTGTTTGCCAGCCGCCCTTAAACAAGAAAATGAAGAAGAAGAAAACACAACAAAACCCAATCTGGTCTAGCTGCGGTCGCGGACAGTACACAACACTACACGACACTACACGACACGCCCACCTGACACGACACTACGGTGGCTGAGAAGGGTCTAGCTGCGGCCGCGGACAGTGGAGGTTGAACCAAGCCCCCAGGAAGTGCGCCGGAGTCTGATGAGAATATTTGTTGTGGCCAAACGGTGCTACTACACTTCCTTTAGGTTGCTGGGCCCGGAAACACTTTTTCCCATTGACTTACATGCGGAAAGAATGGTCTGTCACTCATTGGATAATTTTTTTTAAACTAAATAAACTACCCAGTATGAACGTTTGTATAGCCCTTATTAAAAACATTCGGTCCTCAAGTTGTAAAATGTACTAATAACGTTATTCTGAGAGTTATTTCCCTCGGCATTATGAACGCGCATCTAACCCATGGGACCGCGCTGCCCGGCACGTTCATGTTACGTGTTCAGTACTACATGAGTTTGTCTTTACCCATGGATGCACAATAACAACGGACCATATCGCCTTACTGCCAGCCCACGGAGCTGTAATAATGGATATATTGCACATGTTTGCTGTAATTCATTATTTGTAAAATATTATACTACATGGGCTGTATGATGTAAATCTCGTCAATTCGCTTTTAACGGTAGTGCCTCTCAGCCACCGTAGTGTCGTGTCAGGTGGGCGTGTCGTGTTGTGTTGTGTACTGTCCGCGGCCGCAGCTAGACCCTTCTCACAAAACCAAGGCCCCAGGAAGTGCGCCGGACTCTGAGGAAAATATTCATTGTGGCCATACGGCGGTACTACACTTCCGTATCAGTCGCTGGGCCCGAAAAGACTTTTTCCCATTGACTAACATTGGGAAAGAGACATCTGTAAATCGTTGGATAATTTTTTTTAAACTACATAAACTACCCAGTAAGAACATTTGTATAGCCCTTATTAAAAACATTTGGTCCTCAAGTTGTAAAATGTGCTAATAACGTTATTCTGAGAGCTATTTTCCTTGGCATTATGAACTCGCAACTAACCCACGGGACCGCGCCGCACGGCAAGTTCATGTTACGTGTTCAGTACTACATGAGTTTTACCTTTACCCATGGATGCACAATAATAACAGATTATATGATTATATGAATACTTTCGTGACGTTTTGCTCGCTCAAAAGTTGGGCCATTTTGTTTTCATGCGCCAATGAGCAGCTCTCATAGGAAAGTACAAGACCCCGCCTCCCACGCTGTATCCAGTTCTTATTATACATCCATGAACAAAACGTACAAAATTAAAGAAGAAGAAACATTAGTATTGCGATTTCAGATAACACACATGAGCTACTGTAGAAGAACCACCTGCTTCTTTTAAATCAGCTGTGTGGGAACAACAGGGTTCCCTGCGGACTACAATAAAGATGGAGTGCGAGTGGAGGATCGGACGAGGACGGTGGCCGTTTCACTGGTTGGCCGTTTCTCAATGTCGAGTAAACCTGCTGCAGAGCCACTATTTCAAGTATACTACGACATCGAGTGGCGCCGAAGAACTGTTTAAATACATGTTAAATGCCCAGCATTCGGCGCCACTTGATGATNTTTTCTGTGTTAGAGTTTTACTCGCTACAGGGTGTGCTTTGAGGATTTGTGACTCTGCAGACCGTTTACATGCATAAAACCTTCCCCTTGTGTGTTATGAAGGTTTTATGCATGTAAACGGTCTGCAGAGTCACAAATCCTCAAAGCACACCCTGTAGCGAGTAAAACTCTAACACAGAAAAGATGCCCCATGTCTATGCTGCCCCAGAACGCCTTGTTGGAGATTTCTCATTTTCCATTGTTTTTTCCTGGGTATAGTGACGTGTGAACACCCAAATCAACAACAAATAACAAATGACCGGATTGGCCCAAATGGACCAATCCGCGGAGCACCTCACACACCAGGATCCTTTGGCTAACTAACAGGGAGTCCCCATTGACTTGCATAGAGCTCCCTGAACGCTGGTAATAGACGAGTTGGGATCGCGGAGAAATGCTCTCCGCAGACCTATTCTCACAGCGTTATAAACCTTTTTCTTACTCAATATCAAGCCACACTTATTGTTTTTATTTCGGCTGTGAGTGTTTGTGTGTGTGCTCAGGATGAGTTTCACTTGTTCTCGCTGTATCGCCGACCCGGAAGCCTGTCCGCTCCTCGCAGCAGATCACAGCAACGAGCCTCGCAACGTCCCGACCAATCAGAGCACACTGGGCTCACAGGGAGGGGGGGGGGGGTGGGGGGCAGGAGCTCCAACAAGCCGTTTAGGACAGAGAGTGAATACACATACTTTACAGACATGCTGTATGAGACACCATGTGATTTTGGAAAATTGCACAATTTAAATCTATTCTAGTAGACCTCAACAATGGAAATATGATCAGTAGAAATGGCCATGACATGGGAACTTTATAACCATGCAGTATTAAGATAAACTTATTTTTGCAGTTATTCTGCAATTTCACATTTAATATTTGCTCCATTGTTCAAAACACAATGACTTAATCTGCCCCAAAGCTATCCAAAGTTTGACTGTTACTATTATTGCTATATTGCTTTGAATAACTAAAATAACCTCATTCTTTTGACACTAAAGAAAGAACTCTGCGGCAGTCTGGTTTTCATCAAGACCCATCAAGCATGAAAGGCTCTCTTCGCAGGCGTCCCCCCTTCAGGCAGCCACAGGGAAACTATTCTAATTGATCTAGTTAGAATATTAAAACGTACAATCTTTTTTAATGTGACTCATCTTAATAAACCTTTTCCAAAATAGTTATTTGACTGGGACAGTGATGAGAGAAAATAATGTTATTGCGTAGGGAAGAAAATGAAAAAGTTGAGGTTGGATTAATGTTGGCTCCAGAGAATCAGTTTGTTCTTAATATGAAACACTGAAAATGATCTTGCATAGAATACAAAAAGCTTTGAAATCAGCTTGAGAATGAGCCATTAGAGTGCATCACACAGTTTTTAAAATGTCTCTAACATAAGCAAATATGGACATATTCCTGAATTCAAATGAGAGCCAGAGCCGTTTTCATCTTATTAATAGGGCAGCACTACCCCTTGTGTGCATGTGAATATAGAACAGGACCTTGATTTAAACCCCAACGTAAACCTTAGCTCCAAAGTCATTTTGTAAAGCTATCCATGACCCGTGTGGCTTAATCCCTAATATTTAAAAAATGCAACAGAGTTTACGACCTGTAAACGGCACAGCTTAAAGCGTTTTGATCTCAAAGAGGGAGCTGCTGCCATGATGCATCACCAAGCCTCGGCGAGGAATGTGTTTTTCGCGCCTGTTTTCCTCTCTACCACATTTCAGTGTTTGCCCTCGCGGACACTGGACAACAAACCACAGAGAGCTTGATTTGGGTTATTTCAAAAGAGACAGAGTGAGCTACTGTTGAGAAAATAAGTATCCTAGTTTCCAAATAGCTGAATAACGAGGCCGCTGTATGACCTGGTCACATCATCAGTCTAAATCCTATCGACAGGAGCGAAACAAATTGCACAGCCGAAGGGTACTTGTTATCATGCTCGCTCCCTTTCCAGACTGCTCTCCTCTCACCCTTCTTCTCCCTCTCCACTCTTTCATGACTAGCTAATGAATGCAGATGGTGCTCTGGGGGATGCAGTGGTCTTATTACAGGGGTTATGTGTGCGCGCACTGAGCTCAGCATGCTCCAGTCAGGCTGTGGTGAAAGGTTCAATTGCTTTGGCAAAGCCCCCACCTCAATAAGCAGTAGGGCTAAAGAGGTTTGTTTACTGGGCCCACCTTGACTTGACCTCCGTAGCCCAGGGACAGGCTGCGTGATTACCTAAGTGTCAGTGCAGCCCGGGGGGAGCGGGGCCGGGCCCCCTCTCACTGCCTCCTAATAAATCACAGGAATAAGCGCACAAACCACAAGAGCGGGACGAATGCAAAACCAAAGAGACAGCAAAGTAAGCCCGGAGATTAAATTGTTTATCCAACACACTACTCCACTTTTAGTATACAATCATCAAGTATATTCAATAAATATTGAAGGAATTGATTAGAGTATCACATGAGAGGGGGAGAAAAACATGTGATTGCCTGTAAATGACCTCAAACCAAACCGTTCACGCTGCTTTAGCACCCTCTTATCTTCTGAGAACGCGTGATTTTGGAGCTGCAGCACAACAACAGGAGCGAAGTTTGATTGATGATTTTGGATGACAAGGCCTGACTCAAAATTCGATTTCCTAATTTCAAAGGTTTTGGAGGCGGTTGGGGTCATCTCTCATATTGTACTTCCGGTGTCTTCACTTTTGCTACTGAGCATGTAACACGCACACACACAGACAACCTCCTGATGTTAACCTTCCAAATCTGCCATTTAAAGGGGCCCTATTATGCTTTTTGGGGGGTTTTCCGTTCCTGACTAAAATCCCAAAGTTCCTCCCACTCTCAGAGCATATTTTCTTGTAGAGTAAAATAGAGTACATTCATTTCTCAAGTGTGTGAAATGTAAGCACGGAGTGTAATCTTTCTACAGTATTTATAGTATGGATTTGTAAGCAAATCAATACAAAATAACAATAACTTATCACTTAAATATATACCCTAACTCATTTATAAAAACCTGCCATTTCCTGAAGTCTCTGCAGGTGAATATGAAATGAAGCTAATACATAGTAAAATTATTCTGCAGCTGGAGAAGTCAAACATTAAGCTGACAGAGAGTTAATTCTACCGTCACAGCTTTTCTTCTTCTGTCTTGGAGTGGATTTGAAATACACCTTGACGAGGCACATGCTATGATGCAACTCACTTCATATATTATGCATTCCTTCCCTGTGCAGCTTACCTTGCCACAGCCCTGGATGCTGATGCCCTATCAAGAGTATTTGGCTGGTCATGTTGTTTTCTGCCAACATGGAGCTGTTCGCCTGCAGCCATTGGTTGCTGTTTATCCTCCAGAGGAATAAGGCTCATTATTTCAATGTGTGGTCACAGTTTCTACCGATACGCCCAGGGATCGGACCATCTCTCCTTTAAGGGAAATCACTTTGAAAGGTCTTGTCCCCTGCCCTCCACACACAAACACACACACAGATGCATGCACACACTTACTGTACTGGTATTTCTTTTTTTTCTCCTTGTGATGCTTGAGATTGCACGACTGCACAAAAACGCAACCATACAGTAAATCTGTGTTTCGCTGCTGAGCAGAGAAACCAAGAAAGCTCGGCTCATTATATCCGTTTCTTTTGAAAGAGTCAGTGAGGTGAACTGCCGACTACATATGCGCCTGACCTGGGCTGTAAAGAATTGTTTACTCAGGTCAGTGAGAGAAATATCACCCACCAGAATCATCCTACGACTGTGTGACGATTAACTGATACACTATGAGCTGTATTATACTTTTTAGGATGCATCTTACGATGTATTAAGTCATACATTTCCATAACTGTGTTCGGTTAGTTGAAAGCAATAATATGAAGTTCATCATAATATTTTTATTTAACCTTAATAGTATTGCTTTCAACTAACTTAATGCAGTTAGGTGAAATCTGTTGCCATAATACATTTAATTCAAGTTAAAGTATTTTCAGTGTACTGTCTTATTGTGAGGATTTATTGTTCAAGTAAAAAAAAAGGCTATAAAAAACATAATTCTATTTTTAGGAGCTCTTTCCCAGATTGTTTTAATAAATCCCTCTGTGAAAGCAGTAAATAGAAAGAGGAAATTTGCTTCAATGGGTACAAGACTGAGAGGTTTTAAATCCCTTGAAAAATGAATGCATACATAAATGTAGGTATGCAGGGACAATCAATGAGTAATGCTCTGTCTTCCCTCAACAATTTAAAGTCATTAAAGTCTATTCAGGAAGACACTAACAGGATAATGCCAGTGTATAATTCTATCATGTATTTGTTGTTCTTCCTGCTGGTGTATTTGCCACAGTTGGATGCTCCTGCTTCCCTGGAAGTCAAAAGCTGCCATTGTTTTTGCTAAATACATGCTTATTCCTTTTAGACTTTTCATAGGCAATGACTGTAAATGGGGACAATAAGAGTGAATACAATTACAGCAGTACTTGTCTTTAATCCTATGCTTCCCCAGTCAAGCTGTTAGTAGCAGACTTTGGTTGTTATGGGCGACATGGAAAACAACAAAGACGAACACATGCAGTTTTGTACCTATGTGGCTTCTGTGTGACGATGCCAGTCCCCACAGAGACACCATACAGACGGTCAGCAGCAGGGCCCTTCTGCACACGCTCTGTAGGTCCCTCTCCCGCATTCTGGAAAACAAAAAGAAGACAAATATAATCAGCGGTGAGCCATATCTGCATCACACACACACATACTCAGATGTTGCACTTGGGTTCATGCCAGCAGACTCCCAGAGCTTCAGCTTGGCAGTCCGAGGTGGTCAATTATGATAACTCCTGAAATCACAAAGCTTCAATCTACAGAGCTCTACCTCCACGCCTTTTCTGTGTCGAGGTTAACCTCCTGAGGGCCACACACAACAAGGTTGTGAAGCAGAAATGTGCAACATCATGCCAGAAAGTAATAAATAACAACACAGCGACAGCCTTCTATTGATATTGTATACAAATTGAGAAATATCTCTTATAAATGGAAAATGGGAATGAAATCCTCTTTAATTGTCACAAACATTAAAGAACTCAATGCTGTAAGTGCCACACATGAAATTTCATTCACCTACAAACCTACTGTACAACCTGGATGAAACCACATAAAACAATCTTTAAAAATGAATCTTGTTGAAGTATAAATCATTTATCACCCCAAATATTTGGTCAGTGTTGCTGACAAAACAGAGTGATAAGGTACATTGCCTTATAGCCCAATGAAATGTGTTTTAATTGTAACTACAATAATGACACTACTGAAAAATACTGTGAAATGTAAAACTAGACAGTTTTAATTGAGTTTAAAAGGGCCCATGTCATGCTTTTCCAGTTGTTACCCGTCCCCTTGCGTGTTATGAAGGTTTTTATGCATGTAAACGGTGTGCAGAGTCAAAACCCTCAAAGTACACCCTGTAGCGAGTAAAACTCTAACACAGAAAATACCTCCCCAAAACGCGTCGTTGGAGATTCGTCACTGATACGTCATTGTCCAATGTTTCATCCAGGTACGTCATGCGGTACCCGGACCCAAATGGACGTATCCGTTACGTTAAGCCCCCGCTGATTGGTCCAAATTGGCCAATCCACGGACTTCCTCGCACACGCGCACACACACGGGCACACACACACACACTGCAGGCAGCTCTGCTGATTTCTCCTCCCTGTGCAGGCTGATAACTATGGGCTCAGAACAGTCTCATAATACACACATGCACACAGAAGGATTCAAACTTGTATTTCATGATCCGCAAAAGGATTCACACTTGTATTTCCGGATCCAAACTTGTGTTTTTCAATGCAGACACAAATGCGTTCCGTTTCATATACAT
>NW_011342671.1:314846-330039 GCF_000735185.1 Notothenia coriiceps | reverse complement strand
GAAAAAAGTTTGTGTTATACAGTTATGTTCACTAGGTGTTAGGCTGCTGCTGCATGCAGGCCTAACCATAAATGCAGTACTTCTGTTCGATTTTAATATATAGCTGGATATAAACTTTTAAGATGTTTTTTATAACAATAAGACACTATGATGTTGATACATTTTACATTGATCGTCACCAACATGTGAGGGCGCACTCAAGAACCTTTGTAAGTTCGCCTCCCTCCTTTCTGGGAACTGTTCTTCTGATTGGCGGACACAACACATGAGCGGTAAGTGGCTTCCTAATGTGCCTGCCTAGAACTCCATAGGCCCAGCGATGACCTGCCTGTAAGATGTATAGCGGTATTTGCCTGGGGGGATAGGGACCACAATTATTACAGGGTAAACTTGATAGCCTTGTTAACATCATCAACAAAATGTGTTATAGTTGTCGGTTGATGGTTAATTAGGGGTAACATTTACATGGAGAAACAGACAAATTAGGTCAATTGAGTTTTGATATTGTCTCAATTAATTATCTACATATACAATTTATTAATAAACCTTCATACTGTACTATTTGCAATTATTATTTAAACCCTTCACTTGAACAAAAGATGGCAGTATTAATTAAAATTTACCAGGTTCTGGTTTCACTCGGGTTCAATAGCAACTTTATTATCTTGGGCCACTAGGCTTTAATATTATTTATCTTTTTAATTGTAATCTAAACATACTCATGTCTGATGGCCTGGAGCGCCATGCTCCTGCCTTGAAGTTCATGCTAGTAGGCTATCTGAGCACAAAGGGATTCAGACAGCATGCTGCAAAGCCTGGGATGCAGTATCATGCATATTGACTGGTCTTGTCTGGAAGCGTTAGGCGCTTTCTCCACTAGCCGAGCACTGATATCTGCGACACTACCACTGCAACAATGACTCTCGCACAGCTGCTAAGGTTCATGGCTGACCTATTACCCACGCAATAGCACTGTTATCAAACGAAGTAACGGTTTATCTGCAAACAGCGAATAACTACATCTCTTCTCACCACTTTCGCTGCTACTCTCTCATCTGGTTCCCCGGTTTGTATCACAACTAGTCGGTCGTAAAGATAGGTGTGGATTTGCTACATTAGTATCCGCGTGTGGAATGTGAGGCTGTACTCCGTCTAGCCGTCTGCTTTCTGTTTGTTTGTCTCGCCCGCTTGCACTGTTGGATTTGTATAAAGGGCTTTGATTGGCTGATGCCAATCCTGAAGCTTCCCAGTTTAACATCGCAACTTGATGCCGATGATCCACGTGATGCTGCAATCAGCCTTGCCATGCTCCCCGACTACATGACCTGTTTCCGAAGATCAAGCCATGCTTACAACTTCGGCATATTCACGTGAATGGCTCCACGTCGATTTTTAATCTCCGGCCAATACGTGCATTGTGGTGATCATGGCAGTGATCATACGAGCATCTCCCCATCCGAGTAGAACATGTACTGTGAGTGCTGGATGCTTGCATCAGCTAACGCGTGATACGTTTATGACTTGCGCAGTGTAATCTCTGTTCATGAAACCGCAGTATCAACTGGGAGATCCTGACGCAGTAATCATTTCCTCATATTATCAATACTACTTTTAGTTGTAGCCTGATAACATGATTGTTAACGTACCAGAATGTTGTGATGTGACTGACGTTAGCTAACAGTAACTGTAGGAACGACGGTTCAACAGTCATGAAGATAGCGCTCTGTTCTCCACTGAGTTCTCCTCATACCACAGTTCCATTTCTCTCAGATGTCCGTTATTCTTTCTATTCCTTGGGCGGAGAGATTCATGTGATTGGTCTCTTGGACGCTTAGCAGGCTCAAAATTATAATCATATGGCCATTCGAATATTTATTTTCAACCTCTTCTTGTGTCGTAAAACTAGCATTGTGATCCATGTTTTATACACTACGTTTGTACCGGCCGCTCTCTCCCATGTTATCATATATCTTGAGGTCACGTGCGGAGGCTTTTTTATGCGGAAGTGAAAATGCCTTACTAAAACGAATGCATAGCTCACTGTAGACTGTAGTCATTTCTGTATATTTCTTTGAAACGCTAGGTGTGTTGCGTCATTTTCATACTTTCTGTTTTTATTCACATGGTGTCTTTACCAGTCAAGTTATGGGCTCAGAACAGTCTCATAATACACACATGCACACAGAAGGATTCAAACTTGTATTTCATGATCCGCAAAAGGATTCACACTTGTATTTCCGGATCCAAACTTGTGTTTTTCAATGCAGACACAAATGCGTTCCGTTTCATATACATGTAAATAAAATCCAAACACAGAAACAAGTTTTACATATGTATTTTTGATCCACACATATTTGTTTTCCGTTTAAATCCCCTGAACCCGCAAACACAAACCGCTTTCTGTGCACGGATTGCTGTGCATTCGTGTGTGGGTTTTTTGAGACTCCCCTGACGGCCAGCCGATTCGTACTTGTAATTTTTTATATCAATAGCCAATCAGATGTCTCCTCAATTCTAAGCCAATCACATGAGCGCGCCCCCACGAGGGTAGATTTCTTTGCATTCATGACGTAGCGCTTCATGTACGCATTTTGCGCAGTCCGGAGCTGACAGGTCCATGGAGCCTGCCTGCAGGCGCTAATCTCAGGACACCTCCACTCTCAGGACATTGTCACTTTCCGAACAGGAAATGCACGCAAATACAAGCCTTTTTATTATTAAGGTACAGCGCCACTTTCCGAACCATTGATGAATGCTTGTGTGTACACAAAAACGGCAGGCAAAACCGTTTTAAATGTGTGTTTCCTGTATGGCGAATACAGCTGCTTTATTTATGTCTGTATGAAGTTGTTGTGAGTGTGGAGGGAGCAGCTACAGGTTGGCTTAGCCTAATCGATCAGTGCTCTACGAAGCCAGTGCTAGACAGTGAACTGTCAACGGGGGGGAGCCCCGCCGGTCATTATCGGCCGATATTCACTCTTAATAGTTTGATCGGTGCTCTCTATAAAGGCCGATCAGGAGAGCTGGGTCTGATCGATATGGACATAAACGCAAGTGAAGTGTAACCGGACGCGAGAGAGAGATCAGATCAGCTGCTGAGTCTGACGGAGACACGCAGCTCTGCATGATCACCTGATGCTCCGCCCTCTGTTTAGCGAGCTGACCGGACTGCGCAAAATGCGTATATTAAGTGTCATGAACGCAAGAAATCTACCCTCGTGGGGGCGCGCTCATGTGATTGGCTTAGACTGGAGGAGACATCGGATTGGCTATAGATGAGAGAAATTACAAGTACGAATCGGGTGAGCGTCAGGGGAGTCTCAAAAAACCCACACACGAATGCACAGCGATCCGTGCACAGAAAGCGGTTTGTGTTTGTAGGTTCAGAGGATTTAAACGGAAAACAAATATGTGTGGATCAAAAATACATATGTAAAACTTTTTTCTGTGTTTGGATTGTATTTACATGTATATGAAATGGAACACATTTGTGTGTGCATTGAAAAACACAAGTGTGAATCCTTTTGCGGATCATGAAATACATGTGTGCATGTGTGTATTATGAGACTGTTCTGAGCCCATAGATAACAGACAGTTGGGATCACGGCGAAATTCTCTCTGCAGACCCATTCTCACAGCGTTTATCAACCTTTTTCTTACTCAATATCAAGCCACACTTATTGTTGTTACTTCGGCTGCGAGTTTGCGTGTGCTCAGGATGAGTTTGGCTGTGTTTCGCTGTGTATCGCTAAACAAGGACACCACACCTCCACGGAGCTCAGCGCGATTACTGGGCTCACAGGGAGGGTCGGGGCTGGAGCTACTGGAGCTACAACGAGCCATTAAAGGCAGAGAGTGAAATTCAGTGAATACACGTAGTTTACAGAGATGCTATATGAGAAACCAAAGTGATTTTGGAAAATTGCGCGATATAAATCTATTCTAGTAGACCTCAACAATGGAATTATGATCAGTGGAAATGGCCATGAAATGGGCCCTTTAAGATTGCGCTATGTTGCAGATGATTTTATAAAGTTGGAATTTGTGAAAGACAGCTTATCCGTCCCCTGAAGTGTAGAAAACCAAAGAAGGTCAAATGGATTTGTTAGATCCTGACCAATCCTGTCGCTGTGTCAGGGATAATTAATCGTTCTGAATAATTAATGAATTTACCACTGCTGTGCTCGGCCAAAGTACCCCTCTCATTTTGGAAATGCAGATATCCTTCTTGTTATTGTGTGTTAGCTAAAGGTATTCTTCAAACTCAAAATAAATCCTACAAATAGCTATAAGCAACAAATACATCTTCAGATCCTCTTACTGTTTACTGATCCTGATTTACATTCAGTCCAGAACAAAAGACAAGCAGTTTAATATTGCAGAAGACTCGGACAAAACCCTAAAGCTGGAATTAAAAAAGGTTCATAAGTAGCTTTTCACCGCAAAAAATACTTATCTTAATTAATTGCCTTAAAAAAGACTGAGACCGCTGTTGACTGAGTTCAATAAAAAGCAGGAATGAGTTCTAAAACCTGGAAATGGGTTAGCATGTTAGCTTAGCACTTCTGGATTCTTCATCCTAAAAAGTCAATATTTGTTTTTTAATTGATAGCTAGAGAGCCCTATTCATCTAACTTGTATCAGATTGGTTTCACTAATCACAGTGGGACACATTGAGCTAAGGGAATAAGGCAAACTAAACATAAATGAACAATGTTGTGTAGTTTTTAGGCTTTGTAATATTTATAGACCAATATTGGCGCTGTAAATAAAAGCCGAATGTTCAGACTTTAACTTGTGTGCAGAGAAAGCCTATTCAACCAATAAAACTATTTTTTTTTTCATGAAGCAGTGTGCTTTGTGGCTTCCTTGTGAGATTTGTTCTGAGCAGCATGAGAGCGTGAGACAGAGCCTCACGCCAAACATGAGAGAGATGGCAACCATGTATAAACTCCCTGCAATTCATAATACCAATTTAGATCTGGAGACAGCAGGAACAAAAGAAGTGTCTCTGTCTCCCTCTCTCATCCTGCTACCTGGGAGGTGGGTAATGCTGTTTGTGTTGCCTGTCTTAATGTGCGCAGCTCAGTAATCTTCATGTACTTTCTGAGTGTCCAGTAACACTCTCCATCTCCATCAACGAGCAATGCAATTAGCGGATCATCTTACCGCCAACAGGGTTGGCCTCCTCTCTGGTGAGGAAGCAGCCGCAAATCACAGCACTGCTTTGAACTCTGTTCCAGTGCAGATACTCAAATTAGTGAAATGCTTGGTTTCATGAAAAGATATCAACTCCATGCTTATCTGGCAGTGGCTCGTAGAGGAGACGAGGGAGAGGTTTTCAGCAGCGACTGCCTTTGTACTGACAGCCAGTGCTGGGTGATGCTGAACCAGACGCTCTGATTCTGTGCAGTGTCAGACAGCTGACGTAATGGGGATGTTATGAGAGCCCAGACTGTAAATAAACATAGACACAGTGTCTGAAACATCACCAATAGATTATTTAACGGACCATTTGAAGCCTGCGGTTTAGATTTACGCTTGCTTACATTTAGTAAGGTGTTGAAGCCAAACTTAAAGGTTGAGCCCTGAGGTGAGGCAAACAAACAAGGACAAAGAGAGCTGACATATGTCAATCAGAACAAACTTAGTCTGCAAATACACACTTATCTAAGCCTCTATATGCTCTAAAAAAAAAACACAACCACCATGGCAAATTATTTACAAAGGTAAATATAGTACAAGACTGTATTTATTGAGAGGTTTGAGTTTTTCCGGAAGTAAATACAAAAAGAAGGGATTTCTGATGCAGAATGAGTCATCTTCAAGTCAATCTCTAGTGCACACATTTGGGCAAGCTACATGTAGCAAACAAGGATGTAAACAAAGGAATCCTATAAGAATCTGCTCTGCAAATGTTTTATGAGAAAGGAAATGGATTCAGCAAATGTATTAGGCCTCAACGATAAACATAATGCATTATGTTGAGAGAGCGAATGAAAAAAGACTCTGCGTCTTTAAAACAGAATCACACTTGGCTGTAATGCTTTAAAGATTGGGTTGCCTTCAAGCATTGTCTGGCTCCTGCAGAAGATTGCTTCACTAAACAGATACTCACTGCAGCAGCCGTTGTGAATCAAGATGTTCTCTTGACTTTTTTTGTCTGTTCATTCGAGACTAACCAGATTAATTACCTCCCACAGTTAGAAAACTAATTTTCACCTGCACTCCCTGTAGTCTACACCGACGCATAACACCGCCAACGTGGGACCGCATGAAGTGGTAATATGATTAAAAAGAAGATTTCTTTACTTTGGTCAAAAGAATTGGGAGCTGCGTTTCAAACACGCTCCTTCAATGCGAGTCCCTCTAAACAGTTCAACCAAATTCTCTTACCTTTCATTTCACTTTCCTGTTTATCTTAAAGGTCATCTGTTATGCAAAACCCTCTTTTTCACATCTTTCATACATAAATGTGTATCGCCAAAGTATTGGGAAAGTTTCAGGAAAAAAGATTCTCTCTCTTGTTGTCCTGATCAATTTATATAAAAACCTCTGAAAATGAGCTGATCAGATTTGGCCACTTTGTTTTGGGTTGAGCAACCATCAGCCAATAACCAACCAAGGTAACACCCGCCCACCTTATCCCCTGATTGTCCTCCTACAGCTCCATTCTGTTTTTTTAACCAATCACTTCAAAGAGGGGCGTGGCCAGCAGCAGCTCATTAGCATTTAAAGCTACAGAATCAGCCCTTTTGGAATAGGGCTGACACAGAGGGGGGTATGGGATGCTACAATGCATGATCTGTTTGGTATTTCGAGCAAAACACTTCAGAAACATGTTTTGTACATATCTGAGACCTATAATGTATTGTTGGAAAAGAGTATAATAGGGGACCTTTAAAGAAGAAATACACATTACGCATATTTCCGCTTCTGTAAACAATCTTATATATTACATTACATGTTACTTGTTAGATGCTTTTGTCCAAAGCGACTTACATACTCAATACTGTGGCCAATCCCCACAGGAGCAATTTGGGGTGAAGTGTCTCAGGGACACAACGACATGCTGACTGCAGTGGGGTTTGAACCTGTGCTCCCCTGATCCGAACACCACGCACTAGTCGGCTACGCCACATGCCCCCCATATACTAAATGAATACATCTGCTTTGACAGCTGAACTCCAGAAATAATTTGAATTTCCGTGCTGCCTGCTTGTTGAAAATGAAATGTCTAATAGTTATTTTGTGACTGTATTACTCCAAACAAGATTTAAACCTACTGGAACATCTTATACCGCAACTTCCATCTTGTGTCTGGCAGTGTTCAGGTGGCATCTTGGAGCTGGTTAACAGGATAATTATTCCACCTGATGGATGTGGCACTGAGACCAGGTGGCTCATCAGAAAATGGCCTGATCAGGCTAAATCTATTTTGTGAAAGTTAAGGCTGATTTGATATAAACACATTTAGTGTGATGATGAGTTTTCATGCAGTTTGGATACTCTGTAACTTTCATGAATGTCAGCAGGTCTAAACAACTTCTCCAAACTGTGTATATATGGTCTGAGAGTACATTAGGTGATTTTCTTTTTCTATCAACATATTGAGATTTAAATATAGGTATCTGCAGAGTAGTGTAGTCAAGACTACCTCAACCGAGAACAAGTCATGACCAAGACCGGAGTGTACTACCAAGACCAAGACAAGGCCAAGACTTTTAGAGGTCGAGACCAAGTCAATACAGGGCGAGTGTGGGAATGGGGTGGGGAGAGGTGAGGGGGTAGCAGCCTGTTTCGACCAGTTCCATTTTTACAAACATTGCGCCGCATGAGCGCAAATATACGGAGTCTTGCGAGTGCTTAAAAGTAAGTCAGGGAAATCCCGTTATTGGTTGCATTTGAAACAGGGCATTTTACATCTAATCACATCCCCAGCCACAGCCGTGGTCTTGAGGGTCTTGAAATAAATCTTGAGTCCTATTGGTCCGAGACTGAGCCAAAGCCGAGTACAAATGCAGTCGATTCCGAGACAAGACCAAGACCTCAAAAAAGTGGTCCTGAGACCAAGACCGGTCTTGAGTACTAAACCATTACAGCAGAGTATGCCCAAGATTCATATTAAAAGCATCTTCAAAACATTCACATATATAATTTATGTCACATTCAGTATTGTCCCATGGAAACTAAAGCAAAACCTCCTGTATACTGTAAGTGTATAAGTGCTTTATACCAACAGTAAATTCTACCATTATGTAATATCTGCAAGGTCAGCCGTTTATCAAACTGCTACTTTGAAACACTGCCAATTAAACTTCACGATGAAGGCAAATTGTCTTTCAAAGATGTAGTTCTTTCTGGGGCTTTTCAGTTGTGAGTTGCTTCTCCAGTTCTTCACTGCATTGTGGGAGAAATGTTGCACACTAAACAAAACTAATGTTTTTGGTTTATATAATGTCTGGTTTGACAGAACATAGTAAAACCTGCTTATTATCATGTGTTTGTGACACACTGGGAATATTTTACTAAAACTCTCTTTTCCTAACTATTTTCTTGTGCCACGAAGAAGATTCCAGCCTAGTGACAAGACCTCAACCTTTTATGGCTTTTATCCACCCCATTATACCTTTTACTTATGTGGTGAATTCTGGTATGTGTCCCATTACCACGGATTAAATCATTAGTGGTAAATATGAATAGTATGAATAATATAATTTTATGAAATGGGCTTGGTTGATTGCACCATGAATATCAGAACAGCTGAGTGGAATATGAAAACCACAATTTGCTTCACTGAGTGACTTCACAAGAAACCGGTGCCGACTAAATGTGGCTTTTACTCAAAGATGCATCAATTAAGGAAGGGAATGAAATATGACAGAATAAGTGACTTGTCTCATTTTGATGAGCAAGTTAAGGAACCACTGACTTTCTCTGAAATGTCTACACTGAAGTATCAAAAACTACCGAATGGATTATCATGAAAGTGAGTACAGAATTGTGTATTTCCCAGAGGATGAACAACTGACTTTTGTGATCCTGGGAATTTTTCTCCACCATAAGTTTCAAACATATTTGTATTCCCTGAAGGATGTATTGTGAAAATGTTGTTGATGCTAAACTTTTCATCTAGCGCCATCATCGGGACAACATTTGTATTTTTCAAAACTTGTTTAACATGAATTTGTTAAAAACTAAATTAAAAAAAACATGTACAACATGAGAATGTTTGAGAAAGCCTACATTTTTACTTAATGAAACAAACAGCAAACATATAAAATACAGACACACACATATACTTACTATGCATTGGATGCAGCATTGGTTTTTATTAATGTATAAAGCCATTTTAGGTAAGCTTCCACTGTACATATGTGCCAGATTTGCCCCAGTTTGTAACTCTTACAACCTCAGATCCAGTGCCTGAATACGGTTCCAGGTACCTGCCGTGCGGACTGAGGCTGGGAAAAGGAGTCTTTTTTATTATGGTCCCTGGTCTTGGAATAACCTTCAATCACACCTCAAACTGACGGCACTTGTCTCAATAGCATGTTTTAAATTGAAGTTGTCTGAAGTTCTTACCACCAGCTGCTCTTGCAGTAATAAGTAGTGTACCTTTCTTGCTGTCCTAATGTGCACAATGTAGTGACTGCTTTTTCTTCTTTTGTTTTCTTAGTTATGTTCTCTGTATTCTATATGTTTGTGTTATGTGTTATGTGTAATGTTGCTGCCTTCTTGGCCAGGTCAGCATTGCAGATGAGATTTTATCTCTATGCTTTTATCTGGTTAAATAAAAAATAAATAAAATACAGGCAAATTGAACCAACATAATCAACACTTTAGCTCATATTGAGTTCATCCTGGATAAAACAAATTGTTAATCCCATTTTTTATTTGTCTTCTGTTTTATTGGGTGGATTTAGATTTCCTATGGCCAGTTTTTTTAGCTCAATATGCATTTTAGCATTGTCATGCTAACCGGCTCACACAATGACAATGCTAAAATGCATATTGAGCTAAAAAGACTGGCATGACAATGCTAGCATTTAGCTCAAACAACTGCCATTTCAAAGGCCATTAACATTCAGCCTCCGGCATGGCTGCAGCCTCTTTTGTTTAACTTTGTCCAATTTCTAATTTAAGGATATTCAGCCAATGCTAAAAATATACTGTATCTTGCATGCTATTGGCAAATGATGTGTTGCATAGCAACTTCAGCAAAATAATACTCCTTGCAGCCTTTGATCTCCTGCTCTTTCTGTTATTAGTGAGTCTCACAGATGTGGTGAAAAAAGCCTTGTCTCTGATTACTGCCTGACGGATAGACACAAACGAAACGCAAACGTGTGAACCATAGACTGTGTGAACACACACACTCACACACACTCACACGCGTAATCTTTCACACAACAAACTTTCCCCTGAGCACCTATTGCCTTGCAGCAGTGGTGAGTAAATGGGACTACGAAGACAGAGGAGTGTGTTTGCAGCTGATACATGACAGAGTGGACGAGCTCGAGGTGGCTGCTGTGGTTGGAGGGCAAAACAAAAGCAATGATGCTGTTTGTGTTTGTGTTAGCGTTGTTTACCGATTTCTCTAAATATGGCACACGGTTGGTGGTATACCAGCAGTCATGCCTTGGGTCTAACGTTCCCTCAGCTGCATAAACAGTTATTACCGACACAGAAAACATGGAGTCTGCTGAAAGGAAGTACCAGCTTTAAAGTCATTCATTAAATCTTCTAATTTTTCATCATCACACTATTTATCAGCTTCATCAAATGGAAGTATTTGTGATGACTGCATCATCTTTACACATTTCTAATGAATTCAACCGGACATAGGTATATATTTGGACTGTTTGGGATCTTCACTAGAATTTAAAATACAGTTCTGTGGTTTTGAACAATGTTTGGCTGCACAGCATGATTTTATAATGACTGACCTTATTTCATCGCCACTGCTTAAAAGGTTGATGCAGCAGACTAGAGATCTAAAACCATATAATTGCTTTGATGGTCTACATAAAAACTCTCTGAGAGGTAAACGCATACATATAGGAGTAGATGTAGGGCTGAAAGTAATTATTATTTAAATTATAAAATGAATCTGCCAATTTGATCAATTAAGTCTAATGTCAGATAGTCAAGGTGTCATATTTCCAAACGACTGTTCAAACCCCAGAAGATATTTAATTCACACTGACAAAGAAAAATAGGCAAATCATTAGAAGAGGCTATGGGAATTAGACATGTCTGGTTTAACAATGAACAACCTTTATCAAAATAGCTGCAAATTATCATTATTATTATTATTATTGTTTGTGGAGTTGGATAGGAAAAGAGGGGGCAGCAAGGACTCATTATTTGGCTAAAATAAGCCAAATGTTCTGCTATTAGTTTCAGCTGTAGTTATACATGTGGTTAAATGTAAGTGTGATCGAAGAAAGTAATTTCTATCTGATTGATCAAATTAAATAACGTCAGCATTAATCATTTACAATTATATCAGTCAAAATCAACGTTTTCCCCTTTAAATACTAAGGCTACATTATTGAAATGAATTACCTTTCCTTTGATCTACAACTTATGCAGAACTGTGGTTTGAATACAAGTGTCCCAACTATTCAGCCTTTCATTGACCTTGTGGTTTACTCACATTTTATCAAATCAATGCTTATCAGTAAATGTGTTTTCAATAAGTCCAGCTAGCCTGAGGGATGTTAGTCTACTGTAGCTATAGGAAATCATTTTGTATTGAGTAGTTCAGTGCACCAATGTGTCCAAACACACTGCATACTCTTTCATTTGGACAAATGGCAGGGTATTCCAACAATTTATAAATCTAATCTCCTTCAGTCATTTAAACTGCATTAATACAAGAAGTATGCAGGATTAAATCCTACTGTTTCCCATCAATTGAGTGTTAGGACAATTAGGAAACTAACTTTATCAAAATGTCTTGAATTGAAGTAGAAGTCATAAGTGTTAGACTAAATGAAAACCTATTATGAAGAAGATCAGAGAGTCTATGATTTGACGGATCTGAGATAGCTCATTTAAAGCAGGGGTGAAAGGAAATGATTTCTGGTGATGATAATTAGCTCTTCTGCCATCCTCTCCTGACGTGTGTTTCTGTTCCCTGTTTTGAAGCATTTTCCCTGATAATAAGGTTAAGGTGAATTACGTATAAGTCTTGGAGGCAATGCCAATCTGTAATGCTGCAGGAGCGACTGTTTCACAGAAGGATTGTAATGACAGGATGAGCGGGAAAGCACGCTTCTTAAATCCCGAGATGAATGGATTGAGGGTCGGACCATTTCCATAAAGTGATAGAATTTGCCCCAAGCCTGTTTTTGTACCCACAAATCCTTCACAATCCTACAGATAACTTGAAACAAGACAACGATTTGCACTGCCATTGGAAAATCACACAACAAGTGACAGGTGATCATCAGGCAGCCTGGCAGCGACAGCTTTAACTCAGCAGGCTACCTGACGAAATTATAACTTCTTGCATGTAATCAAATGAGCAATTAACACAGAAGCATATGGCTCAGTTGGCAGTGCTTAACAGCCAACTGAGTTCTTCGTTTTAGGTATGTAAATACGACAGCATTGCATTCACGCTCATTTATGATTTCCTGTTCTGCCAAAAACGAAAGTGAATATAATTAAAAGTGTTCAACATGCAGGCAACACAGACACTTTTAAATGCTTTCAGCCCATTCACTACGAATCAAATATTATTGACATTTCTCGCAACCATTTTCCAAATCCAACCATGTTTTTAGAAATGTCCACACATTTCTTTATAGTACACAAGTTTGTAGAAGTTATTTGGAAAGATTCCTCCATTACAAGTTATTATAATACAGAGAAGAGTTCTGAGTTGATCAAAATGTTGATATATGCTCATCTGAGTCACCTTATATTGTTAGACCTGACTCACAGCAAGGCGTTTGGTGGACTATTACCGTTATACAGGGTTACTATTATCTTAATCACACTATAATTGAACAACAATCAACGAGCATGTTGTAAAGGTCACTGCTATATGTATTCAAGATTGAAATAATACATTATTAAGGAAGTAAAGGATAATTTAGATGGAACAAATATGGAATTTCTATTCATGTGTTGTGATTGTATCATTATTTGTTGTTACACATTTTGTGTGTGGAATTTCTGATTTTATTGTGTACCCCAACTTGTGAAACCAAACCCTCACCTTTGACAGACCATACTGTATGTGGCAGAAAAGAAGATGTGACTTTTCTGAGGCCAAAATACATCAATATATTCAATTTTATGTGGCAAAAATAGTCCTTTAATAATCTTTTCTACAAATCATTTAAAGCTCACATGACTGTGCTCCAAGGGACAACAGAATTAGTTTTATAAGACCTATTAGACGGCAATATCTACCAATGGCTCCTAGACATCTGGAGAACAAATGACCTTCCATTCAGACTTTCTTTCTAAATGGGGCATTTGCGGTTATGAATGTGGGTTATAAAGATAACTGCTGAAAAAAAGAGATCTCCAATTCTGCTGTACAAAAACTAGAGCTTTATAGTTACTTCTGGTTCAGTAATTTTCCACAATCAAACTCGATGTGACACGCAGACCCCCACCGTGTCTAATACTGACGGAGAAAATTGGAGTTATGAAAAGCAGCAGTACATTTAGTGGGCAGAGGTGGAGGCCTGCTGCTGTGTTCCAGCATTCATCCCCCCCGCTGGGCTTGGAGTGGTGTTATTTTTGGAAGCAGCGGAGCAGAGGAGGCCGAGTACTTTAAATCCAGAAGCCAACATTAGGCTGGGACCTGTTGGAAAACGTCCCCCCCGAGCGCAGCAACAGAGGTCAGAGCAGCTGCAGTCCCCCGACACACTGGGCTAGTCCCTGTATCTTGTTCTGTCCCTCTCTATCTCCCTATCTCCCCATTGTGGTCCACTTGCTTCTGACTCATCCTGTGTCCTCGCAGCATGTTCTGGGCCACCGGACACACGGCAGCACAGCGAGGATCAGATAGCTGTCCTGTTGCATCACAGCGCCGCACAGGGAAACACAGGGAGAGTCGGACACTGGAGGTCTAAAAGATGCTGCTGGCACAAGAGCACTTTTTTACATTCACTCACATTTTATGCAAATGAACAACTAAACTGCATTCGGCAAACTGTACGTCTTCATCCAAGCATCACAATGAGGGTTGGATGAAAATTCATAAGGGAGGAATACATTCATGACATACTGTAAAGTTATATTCATATTTCATATTTATAAGTCACCATTTAGTACTTTTTTTTTACCATGCTACAAACAGAGAGATGTTTTCTCCTAAATTATTTAAGTTTACAGAATTACTTTTAGGTAGGGGTGTAACGGTTCACAAACATTTCGGTTCGGTATGTACCTCGGTTTTTAGGTCACGGTTCGGTTCGGTACGTTTTCGGTACAGCAGAACAAATTATCACAAAATATAAAATATATATATATATTTTTTTTATTATTATTAAACTGTGAATAATGTATTCACTCAAATAAAAACAAAATATAATAAAATAAACATTAAGGTGCAGCATTTCGATATATAAATAATCTGTACTGTACTAGTACCTAAGCAGCCAGTTTGACATAATGACTTGCTTGTCATTGTATTTTCATTTTTTTTTAAAGAAAAATTAACTTGTCAACATTGCTTGCCGAAAGGGCAGATCTGCTGGCAGTAACAATGTCTCCTGCTGTGGAGAACACCCTCTCGAGGGACAGAGGTAGCAGATACAGCCAGGTAGCGCTTTGCTAACATGGCAACATAAGGATATTTGGTGTTTGTAATAGCTTTGGCTCGGTCTGAACTTTTTGCGAGTGGTGGAGGCTTAAATGCTAGTGGGAGTTGGGTTTGCACTTCAGTCTTTTGGTACCGGTGATATTCACGTTCGGGTGATGCCTTTTCAAATGAGTGTGCAAGTTTGATGTATTGCCAGCCGCGTAAACAATTTTAGTTGAACAATGCCGGCAAACAGCTTTGGTTCAGTCCACCTGTTTTTGTCCGTCATCCTTGTGCGAAACCAAAATGTTCCCAAACGGGAGACTTCAGTGATGCTGGAGGATTTTCAAGTTCAACTTTATCTGCGTTCGCCATTTCGACAGTTCCTCAAATTACTGACTACATTTGAACGCATCCCTG
>NW_011342671.1:302583-313956 GCF_000735185.1 Notothenia coriiceps | reverse complement strand
GAGTGTGTGCGGGACGATTTCCCTTCGATTCTATTGGCTCTAAAGAAATGTCACATGTCAAAATCGAAGAAGGGGGGCCAGAGATAAGGAAAATCCAACCCAATTGGACCCAGAAGAGGTATTTTTTGCAAAATCTGTCTAAAAAGGTCAAATATCACTTGTTTTGCATCAATCTTGATACAGGGTACTTATTATCCGTTGTACTTTGGATTCCTAAAGCTTTTAGTCTACTAACTGTTAGAAATTAAAATCAATGTTTTAATGGGGAAATGTAGTTTAAACATGCCGTCAGTTTTAATGCTCTTTTATACTGAAAAACCAGAAATTCTTGTGCACAACCAGCTGTTAAGCTTTATTCTGAAACTCTTTCATCTCCGGTTGGCAGTTAGCATGTGGTAATTTACGATTTCCTAAAGAGGTGAATTTAGTAGCGAAATGATATGGAGTGGTGCAAACCGAAGCCTACTGATTTAACACTACAACTATAGATGTCGAGATACTACCATGCTGAATATTAAATGAAGGTACAGTTTATTTGAATACATTATTGTTTACAGACGAGAGTAGCATGTGACAACATCCGGAATGACCGGAAACCAAACCAGCCGAGAAGTATTTTTTAGAGTATTGATTACAGCGTTTAGAATGTGTTACATGAAAAGTGATGAAAGAAAATATGAGGAGAAAAGGCGTGTTAAGCATATATTGAATGTGAAAAGAACCAATCCTCTGTTTAAATGCAACAACGGACATTGGAGACGAAGCGAGCCGGCTGGCGGGGAGGAGCCAGCAGAGGATATATAACAGAGCACCGGAGGAGAGATGAGGCTCTTCTCTTTCCTAACGAGGAGCGGATCACAGCTGTTTGTCTGACTGAACAATATCATGCTTGTGACCAACCCGCGCCTTTTTTAATTAAAGTACCCAATTGAACTTTCACAGAGACTCCATTTAGTCTCCTTTTAAAGCTTCTCTCCTGGACGGGAGAATAACGAACACAGTTTACAACTGCCACTCCAACATCCAATCCCAGAGCTTGAAGATTAATAACAGGGGTTGTCGCAAAGCGGACAGGCGTCGCCACTGAAAACACAATAACAACTCAGGAGGGAGCCAGTCTAGATTTCCTTTTGAGGGCCACCAGCTGCAGAGAGTTAACTAATTAAAGGGGCGTGGCCCCACAGCTGTGAGAACTCAGCAATCAGGTGTCCACTTTAGGTAGCTCTTTCCTGGAGCGTCGGCTTCAGACGGACGAAGACTGACAAAGATATTAGAGTCCTGCGGGAGTCACGAGGGAGGCAAAGAGGAGGCAAATCCTACTCAGATTGAGCTAAGTATCGCTGGTGTTTCATTTTATTTTATTTGCTTTTCTTGCCCCTCATGCTATAATCATGTGTATTTTCTCCATTCCTGTTCATGTGTCTTCTCGCAATTATCACTGGCCCCGTGTATCTCCTAATCGATATAACCGGCCTGCTCTCGTCTATCCCACATGCTCCACTGAGATCCAACATCTAGTTTCAGGGGGCCTGTGGAACTGCCAGTCAGCTGTTCCTAAGGCTGACTTCATCTCTGGCTACGCTTCCCTGCAGTCCCTGGATTTCCTTGCTCTCACGGAGACCTGGATCACTCCATCCAACACATCCACCCCAGCAGCTCTCTCCACAACATATTCCTTCTCCCATACACCCAGACCCTCTGGCAGAGGAGGTGGCACTGGTCTCCTGCTCTCTCCCAAATGGAGCTTTTCCCTCTTCAAGCTACCTAACTTCACTCCTTCCACCTTTGAATTCCATGCCGTCACAGTAACCCATCCTATACAATTAACCATTGTTGTTCTCTACCGTCCACCAGGCGCCTTGGGGGACTTCTTGTAGGAGTTAGATAATCTCCTCTCACACATCCCTGAAACTGGCCCTCCCGCTGTACTTCTCGGAGACTTCAACCTCCAGACAGGGAAGATAGATGAACTAACATCTCTGTTAACCACCTTTGCTTTCTCACTGTCTCCATCCCCACCAACTCATAACGCTGGCAATGTCCTTGATCTCATATTCTCAAGGAACTGCACTACTTCTAACCTCTCTGTAAACCCGCTCCACACATCCGATCACTTCTTCATTTCATTCTCTCTACCCCTTTCCAAACATAACAACCTCATCTCTTCTAACTCTGCTCCTGTCCGCCGTAACCTCCGTTCCCTCTNGATGACAGTATGTTGGATTTCTGTATACATTTTTCAGCTTGATAATAGACAGGTAGAAGCAGTACACCAGGAAATGATTCACTTTATCATATCATGATTTTAGTTGGTTTGTGAATCCCATAAACATTAGTGTGTCTCTCTTTACCCAGACATTAGCAGTCATATTATATTTAGATTTTAAATAGGGATCTCAAGGATTTCGATTTAAGAATAACACAGACTGCTTGTCAGAAATTCAGAGCTATTGAAATATGTTATTTAGTTCCACCTTAAAGATGGTTGGCGGGTTTTATTTTGTTGGCCAGGCCCAAGTATTAAGGTTATTACTGAAGCTGCACTGCGCAGATAGGAGGTCTACAATTAATCTAGAAAACCTTTCACAGACCGGCTGTGTGTTAAGCACCCCACCAACAGGCTCCAGCGGCCTATCGCAGTGCTGGGGATCAAACACCCGGGGGCCCAGGAGCCCTGAGCGTAGGTTGAGGGGTTGGGTTATCCAGATTCTCCACACAGGTTTGCTGACCGCCAAAGGCCGACCCGAGGGCACGAGGCCCGACACCAGCGAGTTCGTCTGGCTGAAGGTCGTCAGGCCTAAGATGGCTCAACCCCAGGTTCATCCGGCCCCTACAGAGTTGACCAGCGGACCTCTCCATGCCGTCCGCCTAGGAACGAAAGGGACAGGCTGGTACCACTGGGCTCAGTGTGCGGCGGGAAATCTCCGGTAGGACCTCTTTGGAACGACATCAGGACGGAGCTGGCTAATCGTCAGGAGGTCGACTCCGGAAGCGTCATCAGCGACCTGGAGGAAGAAAGGACCTCGAGACATCCCTACAGCAGACGACTAGGAACTGCATCGTGGACCGGAGGAGCCAGGATCCTGAGGACATCTCTCACAGCATCGCACGGAAGCCGCCATCAGCGGCCGGAGGAGGAGATCCAGAAGACATCTATAGCACCGCAGCCCCAGAAACCGCCGCAGCGGGCTGGGGCAACAAAGACACGGCAAGCCAAGACGGCACAGGGACTCCCTTTCCGCTGAAAAGGTTGATATAGCCGTGTGGAACTTTGTTTAATAAACCCATTTTTTGAAGGACTTTGTTATTAATAACCCATTTTTGAGAGACTTTGTGTTTTAAAGATCCATTTTTTGAGAGACTTTTGGTTTTTAATAACCCATTTTTTGAGGGAAAAGCTGCCCCTTTCTCTTCGTACCAAATGCCCTTGTTGGTTTACGCGTCGAGGAGGACGTAAGCAGCGATGAACTCAGCCGACAAGGACGACATTTTTAACGATATTTTTGGGTCCTAACCTCCACTAATCATTGAAGAAGTTGTTATGGTGGACCCTGTTCCTAAAGGTTTAAAGTGGCTCCTAATCCCAGCTTCCTGATGGACTTTAATATAAATGTTGGAGGAATCAGACACAGGCGAAGAAGCATACCAGTGGTCTACCTGTCTCTGAAATGCTGTGTATAAATGATCTGTTCCTCCGGTTGTATCGGTGAGATCAACAGAGGCTGATATACACAGTGATTAAGTTAATGTTGTTCCCTCCACACTGTTTGTAATATGAGTAAATGACCTGTATTAGTCTTCCCGAGCATACCACGGTTTGATTGGTAACACATGTATCTACTGGAACTGTATTTGAAGTAAACGGTATTTCATTGGGACTGACGCTTCTCCA
The DNA here is from genome assembly GCF_000735185.1 of Notothenia coriiceps. Lineage (NCBI taxonomy): Eukaryota > Metazoa > Chordata > Actinopteri > Perciformes > Nototheniidae > Notothenia > Notothenia coriiceps. Next base: position 310,064 of record NW_011342671.1, on the reverse strand, counting down.
AGTGAGCCTATATAGATAATAGAGCTTTATCCAGTCTTTACGACACATAAAAGAGATTTACATACTAGGGGTTTCACCAACTAATCGACTAGTCGACTACCTTTACCACTAGTCGGCGCTGTAGGCCCTAGTCGACTAGTCGTGAAAAAAATGGAGGTAAACGAGGTGCTGCAAAATGCTCCAAAACACGTCCGACATTCTTATGTATGGCAGTACTTCAACGAAGATGTAACCAACTCCACAGTGAAGTGTCAGTTGTGTACAGCTGTACTGAAGTACAATACAAATGCATCTGCTATGCGCAACCATCTGAAGATGAAACACCCGCTGCCGACAGCTAGCACTAGCAGTAATGCTAGCACCCGTGAACAACGGACCGGCGTCAGCACTGAACAGAGGCAAACGAACAGCAAAAAAACACGGGTCAACAGTGATGCGGATGATGAGCTACGGGATTACTGCCAGCGGACACCGCATATCCCCACGATGGATAATCCACTGGAGTGGTGGGCAGAAAACGTGCACCGCTTCCCCCGCTTTCGAGGAGCTAACTGGCTATTCCAGCCACAAGCACCCCGAATGAGAGGGTTTTTTCCCTGGCAGGCAACACTGTCACCCGAAAGCGGTCAAGCCTCCTTCCCTCACATGTCGATGCGTTGGTGTTCAAACCAAACCAAAAATATGGAAAGGTGGACGTTATCGTGGAGGACAGCGCAGTGTTGCGCAATGCGCTGTTGCGCACTGGATTTACGTGGCATTTATGTAAACAAGAGTTTTTTGCTGTCGATTTTGTTGAGTCCAGTTACTGTTTGTTATTTACTCAGCCATGTAACACAAATTAAAATGCAGTGTTTAATGTTACTGTATGAGTTCCAATATAAAATACAGTTGTACACCTCTCTTTGTGTGTCTTTATTATGACGTAACGACTAGTCGACTGCTATTTTGAAAAACGTGTCGACTAGTAAATATTGGTGTGTGTGTGTGTGTGTGTGTGTGTGTGTGTGTGTGTGTGTGTGTGTGTGTGTGTGTGTGTGTGTGTGTGTGTGTGTGTGTGTGTGTGTGTGTGTGCTTTTCACTATCAGAACTAAATATCAGAACTACCATGAAATAAAATTAAAACTGTTCCTGGAAGTGAGTTAGTCTCTCTGGGAATCTAACTACTTCCTCAAACCTGACTGCGCTTCATTTATTGATGTTACATTGAAGACTTTGAGGATGTCTTATCTACAGTCAGTGGGCAAAAAGAAAATGTTCTTACTCCCAACTGGTGGAAGGTAGGTTCAGATACATTTTTTACTTTTCAAATACAACTAGGAATTCGGAAAGAAATACCTTTTCAGCAAGATTTGTTGCACACCCACTCAAATACAGTATGCTCTGAGAATCACAAAATAAAAAAATATATATATATTTGTTCAAGGATTTCCTCTTGTTTTGTGATGTCATAAAGAAATCATCATTTATTGATCTTTGTCTATTTTACTATACACCAGCACAATTACCTAATAAAACATACAAAAAGGCAACCCTTGCTAACCCCTCCCCCCCCACCCCCCCCAAAGAAAACGATGTAGAGCAGCACATGTTTAATTTGTGTGTTTGACTGTGTTACTGGAGCTTTGTATGAAGTCAAACTAAAGTTTTAAATTGCTCTGAGAATTAGCTTGTCCAAACATGTCAGGGGACTCAGTTAGACATCCAATTACGGCCGCTGCTCTCACAGGGCTATCGGCTGTAACAACTTTTATTAACTACTCTCTTATGAAAAATGAATCCAAACATTCCGCAAATCCTCGCTAGATTGGAGAGGGGTCGGTGTTGACGTTTAATCCCATTCCTACGGTTCGTTGCTGTTTATGGCGCCAGTCACGACAGCCTGTGTGAAGCTCTCACCAGCAGCTTAAAGCAAGAATTAGATAAGTGGCAGTTGAAAACATGCAATAGACCATGTCTCAGTGTATAACAGCTTAGTTGTCATAAGTGTCAGTGAAAGCCTTTCAATGTACGTTATAATACATGAAATATCCAGCTCAGCCCGAGCCGCCCCTTCTCTGCTTTCTTCTTCCTGTCAGACGCTGATTAGATCAGTTTAGCACAGTGGCCGTGTGCCCAAATGCCGCCAGAGATGCACATTTTGTTTTCCTTTTTGCAGCGTGCTCGCCCCTGTTTGTTTTTTCTGTCTGCATTTTGTCATCTGGCGTTTGTTCTTCACGGGTGACTCACTTGCATGGACAGCGTTTTACCATGCCCAGATTAAGCAGCCTTGTTCTCTTTCACGCTGTGTGACTGGGCTCCCCTTTATCGTCGCTCTTCATCGTTCCCACGCGTTGTGCTCCGCGTTTATTATTTATGAATGCATGCAAAGCTACTTCTGCTGAAGCAAATGGAACGGGAACCCTGCCTTGCTTCAGTGTAAATAATGCATTTGGCACAAACTTGCAATCTTTGAACGGTATTGGTGGACTTTACAGCGTTGTCTTGCAGCCACATGAACACTGGCCCATGTCCTAAATGGTTGCCCTTTACAGGCTCTGGCACATCCTGCTGTATTTACGCAGGGCTAATGAGGTGCAGTAGAGTATATCTAAGTTTTGCTTTTTGACCCTACACTTTTATGATGCAGAACAGATAGTCCAGCAGCAACAGCGGCATCATGGAGACTCATTATTTAAGTGGTTCTATGACTATGGCTTTCCTATAAGCTGAACACAAGTGAATCTCTTCTCTGAGAACAACAACACAAACTTTCTGCTCCCAACAGAGAACAATCAAGAAGCGCATTGATTCCAGAAAACGGAATAAATTCAGGCGCCATTATCGTCCCATTTACTTTGTCAGTATCCCACTTTATTAGAATCTTATTTATTTTTACAGCTCTGCTTTAAAGTGGAAATTGACCTGGTGGGACGTGCAGCTCTGAATAAAGTGGTGACATTATGAAGCAGTCACACTTCAGAGAGACGCACACAAAACACTTTAATGTTTTAGCAGAATGTAGGTCAGGAAAAGTTTTGTTCGGCTGGATGTGAGACTAATGGAGCTGCATTGTCATACTTTTGGTTTATTGTTGGCAGAGATTCTAGGGTGTTAGTTGAAATATGCAAGGGAAGAGGATAGATTTTAGGTTTTGTTATCTGTACACATCTTTTTACTGAAAGTTGCCATCAAGAGGGAAAACAGATGACTTTATTCAAACAATGGGTTCGCAAACGTATTTCAAATAAGGCCTTATTTTCAAATTTTACTCCAAGATAAATAAATATTATATCAGGAAGCTAGTAAATGTTGTTCTATACAATGTTTTTAGATGATCACTTGTCAGAATAGGCAATTAAAGAGGCATCAATTATTGCTGTGAGTTCTTGGAGACAATTATTTTGCTCTATGCCCCTCAACTTTTGTGGTGTAGGCTACAATGATTAGCAATGAAGTCGAGACAGACCATCCGTCAAACCCACAGATGTGATTTCTAACATTTTCTGCATGGACCGATGGATTTTGAAGTTGAATCTAGGCAAGGTAAAGTCTTTCTGTCTGGACACAGTGAGGTGTCCCTCAGGCTGTATCCGTTGACTCCTACTGTATGACACATTACATGGGATGTGAGCAATTGTCAATCCCTTTTCTTATGTTCGTACCCGACATCAAAAAATCATTTTTTACAAATCCATTAATGTTTGGTCAGTTTTCATATTCAAATAAGTAGTTTGTGCCTCTACTGTTGCATGTTTACATGCTTTATGGCTCAAAAAGTGCTTTATTTGTCTCATACTGCCTTCTTGCTCTGTTGTGAATAGTCAGCCACTTAGAGATGTCCTGCCTCTAAGCCAATCACGCACAATGTGTTGGATCGCTAGCCAATCACTATGATGCTGAAGGAAACATAAGAGTCCAATGGAGGCGTTTGAGCCAGGGGGGAGTGTGTGGGAGAGAAACTCCATCAGGGGGGAACTTTGGGATGTTAGCTTTTGGAGACCATTTACATGCACACAAACCTAGGAAAGGGAAAACCATAAAAAAGCATAAAAGGGCCACTTCAATTTGTAAAGTCACTATTTATTAAAGATGTCACATTTTGTGTTGAATTACAAAGGTTGCACAGCAGAAAAAATATCGAAGTAAAGTCCAAGTACTTGAGTAATAATCCTTTGCTACTTTTCACCACTGTGTCCACGCTCTACAATACCATTCACGAGTTACATGGAAAGATTGTGAACAAGCTTAGGTATTGATACATTTAAGTTAGTTTGATACACATGTATTCATATATCCAGTCCACATGCATGTGTTCCGAAGGAAAAACTGACCTTTATTAGCGGAAGAAGTAATCAGATTCTATTCTTAAGCAAAAGTACTAATATTATCTAAGTACATTTAATCACGTACTGTACACTTTTGAGCTACTTACATTACATTACATTGCATTTAGCTGACGCTTTTATCCAAAGCGACTTTACTATTTCCATCCATGCTACTTTGTACTATTACAGCAATTCTGAGACAAATATTATAAATAGATTGAAGAAAATGTTTTGGATAACATTATAGCAAAGCCATCATTAAACTGATCTAGTGTAGTCTGCAGTTCATATAAGTTGCCACTTACTCTCAATCCAATAATACATCCAAATCTACAAAGAATATAAAAAGACGTTTGAATGTCCTGATTGTTACCACACCGTCTCAAAGTCTCCTCTGCATGGCTCCAGCTGTCGGTCTTCGCTGAGTGGCATGCCTCTATCTCTCTCAACACTCTGATTTCCTGCTGTGTCTACTATCCAATAAAGGTGAAATTGACGTTACAACAACAAGAGGGCTGCAGGGAGCAATCAGGACGCAGGAATGAAAGAGTGCAGAGGCATCAGGACTGTTTCCAGATCAATTCAGTTTTATGTGGAAGGAGGAGATGAGAGAGCAGCATTCAAAATGTCTCCCTCTTCACTTTTTACTCAAATCATTGAGGAGCAATGTGAGCTCTGCTGCTCTGTGGGTTTAGTGCAGTCATTAGTAATTCTACTCATTTCACTTGGGCTTCATTTCTTGGTTGTTCTTATCTGCTCAGTTGTTGGAGATTAATTGTGTGAGTGTGAGTGTTTATTCTAGAGTGACTTATATTGCTTTAAAGCGGTAGAATAATTTTCTGCTTCAGCAGACACATTGTTGGATGAAATGTGGAAATAAAGCTTGCAGATCCACTTAGCATGACTTTGATCTTATTACAGCTTAAGTCTGGCTCACACATTCAGTTTGTGTCAAAATACTTTCCACGGTTCTGAATATTCATTTAAGCATGTTGTGACTGACTCAATATTAGATGACAAAAGAAGTGCTGAGGGGAAAATAACTTAGGAAAATAACCTGGAAAATTCATCAAGCATTTCTAGGTGTTTAAAATGCTAATTACTCAAAGAAAGCCAACAAAATCATTCATTTTGTGAGGGAAATGTATTGCAACCGCTACAGGATTCTAACACCAGAATATGGAGTCAAATTAATATTCTTGTTCAGCTCTGCTAGTACTTTAGAAAAATATCCTCACTTATACAAAGTCTTCAATTAAAAAACCCAGTCCTCAAGTAAACTGTAACCTGAATTATACATCATGGTTAATAACTGGAGCTGTTGATCCTGCAATAAATATAAAACTGCTTGTTTACAACAAGAAACTGTATTCCCTTTACTTTAATTCTCCTATTTAAAATGAGAGAGGAAATATGGATTTAGTTAGTAATTAAGTTAGTTTAATGTTTTAAACACACTATAATTGAATTGGAAGCTATTTTAAGGAAACACGGCAAATTGTATGTAATCATCTATAAATACAATCATTAACAAATCAATGTGCTACTAAACATTAATTATAAGATATATAAATGTGTTCATGTAAAAATGTTTCATTATTCACTTTGGAAAAAGTATTGTGACGAAAAACTAAAAGGCCAAAAGACTCTTTCTGGAACTTTCAGACAAATATACAAATATATATCAAAAATGTGTTTTCAGTGCTTTACAAAAGGACAAACCTTTACCCTTTCAAATGTGATAACCTCTGCATGCAACTACCTTACATAGTCGTTAACCATTGATTAGTTATTTATACACTTTTTTTTAATAAATGCTTAAAACCTGTTAGGCCCCAAGCCTGTTTTTCAGGTTTCAGGCTCGAAAATGACATTCCCAGAACAAATGACCATGTATTCCCTTCTAAAAGGGTTAAATTAATAATCTTTTTTCTCAAAGTAATGATAAACCTGTGAGTTGGATGTAGAAAAGTCAGAATCAATATAGATGTTTTTTATTTTAAAGAAAATTCAGATTGGACATGGTAAAAAACTGTAAATTATTGTGTCCGTCCAAAAAATATTTTGTACTTATAGTGAGAACTAACCTTGGATGATGGGTTATGTAAACTGTGTTCGTTATTCTCCCGTCCAGGAGAGAAGCTTTAAAAGGAGACTAAATGGAGTCTCTGTGAAAGTTCAATTGGGTACTTTAATTTAAAAAGGCGCGGGTTGGTCACAAGCATGATATTGTTCAGTCAGACAAACAGCTGTGATCCGCTCCTCGTTAGGGAAGAGAAGAGACCCGATCCCTCGTCCGGTGCTGTTATATATATCCTCTGCTGGCTCCTCCCCGCCAGCCGGCTCGCCTCGTCTCGAATGTCCGTTGTTGNCGAAGTTAATCTTAAATGTTTCCATTTTATGCTTTGTAAGTTTGTTTCGTAACGGAAGAAATTTAAATATATTTATAAAACTGACAAGTCAAATCAAGCAATCTTGCTTGATTTGACTTGTCAGTTTTATAAATATATTTAAATTTCTTCCGTTACGAAACAAACTTACAAAGCATAAAATGGAAACATTTAAGATTAACTTCGACCTCCGGGGGAGTCTTACTATAGTATGGAGGAGTGGATTGAGCAGTGCCTATCTCCAGAAAGAAAAGCACCTAAACTACGACATGCAGAGCTACGTGAAGAGCAGGTAGACCAACTGGAAAAGTACCACCATTCAAAAGCTTTCTGATGCGGGTCTTGAAACAAAGCAGAGAAATTATGACCGTTAGTGGCCACAGGTGCGAAAGCTCTCTCCAGAGCTACTGGAAGCCCAATCTCGGGGACCGGAGAAAGTGGAGCAATATTCTCGCCACGCTAAGCAACAGCCTCGAACAACCTCAACCTGTACAAGTGACCACGTAAGCCATGCTACTGATGCTGGACAGTTTTTCAGTGGCTGCACAATAAACAGCAACATACACATTAATGTACATACACATCGCGTCGGGCCGAACCACGCCCCTTAGCTGTGATATAATGAGCATATACCACGGCCTGTCGTGAGCTATTGCTTTTATAAAACGGTTACCAAGTGTGGCAATATGAAAGAAAAATACACACTCTAATTTAAATAGTTTTTATTAGTAAATAATGATGTTCAAAATAAAATAGTCCCTCCGTTGCCTTCTGCACGACACATAGT
>NW_011342671.1:239903-302538 GCF_000735185.1 Notothenia coriiceps | reverse complement strand
TTAATTTCTGTTAGCTAGTCTTTTGTAACGAGGTTTGTAAGAGATGAGAAATATTTTTCAAACACATGTTGTGGTCTCAATTGTGTTTCTTCATTTGTAGGGACAAAACTTATTCATGTATTATTTATGTGGCACCTGATTTGATTTTCAGCTTAGGCGTAGCTTGTTAGTATTTATTTTCCCTGTATGTCTTTAGACTCCTTTCTTAGAGTCCTCCTTTTGTTTGGTTATTTGTCAACCGGTGCCCTTTTGGCCCTTTTGTTTGTTTCAGGCTGCTTGCCTGCCATTTTGTTTACAGCTGTTTTAAATAAATGCTTATAATTAATACCAATTCCACTCTGGTCGTGTTATTTCCCTTTGGTTCCCCTAGCCCAATAGGGAACGTAACACTTGGCGTGGCGAGAATATTGCTCCACTTTCTCCGGTCCCCGAGATTCGGCTTCCAGTAGCTCTGGAGAGAGCTTTCGCACCTGTGGCCACTAACGATCATAATTTCTCTGCTTTGTTTCAAGACCCGCATCAGAAAGCTTTTGAATGGTGGTACTTTTCCAGTTGGTCTATCTGCTCTTCACGTAGCTCTGCATGTCGTCGTTTAGGTGCTTTTTTTCCGGAGACAGGAACTCCTCAATCCACTCCTCCATAGTAAGACCCCCCCGGAGGTCGAAGTTAATCTTAAATGTTTCCATCTTATACTTTGTAAGTTTGTTTCGTAATGTGTGCCTTGGAAATATATTTATAAAACTGAAAGTAAAATCAAGCAATCTGATTGGTCGATAGCGTTTTTGCGGACCTCTTTGATTACAGATTTAACAAAACATCGTTGCTTGCTTTAAAAGTAGCACAATGATCCCTTATGATCATCATGCATAATTTGTTTCATAAGTTTATATTATGTATATTTGTTTGGGCTACTGCGGAGCGCATCAAGCAGACTCTTCACGCTAACGAAGGATCACTTCTTCTTCAGGGCAGGGAAGGCTACGCAGTACGCAGGCTACTGTCCCGCAGCTGCTGCCTCTCTGTTGGACTCCGGTAATGCACATTACTAAAAAAATTGCTTTAAGTGAAACATTCGGGGCTTTTCAGAAAACATCCGGGGCTTGAGCCCAAGTAGCCACCCCCTAGCGCCGCCACTGTGGCACTCGATAAATTGTTGCAGTGACGCGTCCTAAAACCCGGAAGTAAGCTGCGCATGGGTTCCCTCGACAAAAAAGCAATGCAATTTCTGTATAGGATTTTGGAAAATAGCTCAAAATAAGGTCTGTGGAAAACGAACCTGTTAGATAAATGCACGTTTTGTTCAGCCGGATAATATCCACATGTCTAGCCTACTTTTATAATTTTCTAATCATAAATCTAATCGATAGATTGGTCAGAGGGCCTGGGTATAAAAGTCACGGCTCGCCACTGCTACTAAGAACTAACAAAATCGGTTGAAATCATACTCCTATATCCAGCTAAACTTGATGAAACAATCCATTCAGACTGTTAGAAAAGGAAGATATGAATTTAGACTAATAAGACATTGATGTAATTTACCAACTAAAAGTCTTTAAATTCTGGATGAGAAATAACAGTACTCCAGTGTTTCCTTAACACAATGAGCAGTATTAGCAGACTGTGTGAGTTCCCTCCATGGCTGAGGATCTGCAGTGTGTTGGCAGGGCTGATGTATTCTGGGAGAAGGAATGAAGAGGCAGAAGAGAGGAGCTAAAAGAATCCCATTTCAAACCAGAGCCAGTTTAATTTTTGACAGGCCTGCTTAATTCCCTTTTAGAGTCCCTTCAAAAGATTTTGTTCTGCACTGCTCCTTTGTGCCATTCCAGCGGGAAGTCTTGTGTTTGTGTTTTGCGGGCACTCTTCAGCCTATTTATGCAAGCTAATTTAAAGTATAAATGAGGCCGCATTTTTCAAGACTGCACAGACAATTGCAAGGGGGAATAAAGTTTACTGTTTATTTGTTTCACCTAAAGTCAGTGGAGCGAGGATGCCGTGTCTCCTGTGACTCGAGAATGTGCTTCTGCATATAATTACAGAATTCAATGAAATCCACAAGGCGCATTATATAAAGTTTATGTTGCTGTAACTTTATTACAGTTAAACAAACATGGACTCTCAACAAAATATAGTTTCAGGTCACAGGTGAAAAACTCAAAGCTGCTAATATCACATAATAAACACTGTAAAATAAAAAAAACCCGACATAAGATCCCATGTATCAAATGTATCCATAAAAAAGTAAATGTATCTAAAAGCTGACCTTGAATGATAAACCTTAAGCTATTGACCATAATGTTTATATAAATATTTAACTAGGTCACTATCGGCATTCCTTACTTTAACTAAGTGTTCTGAATTGCTTTAACATGGCATGCACAACATTGGTTCATGAACGTTTAGCAGGCATGTTAATAAAAATCATAACATGACATTATGGAAACACAAACAGGGTAGCTTTACATGTCTTCCAAGGGCTGCAATATTTGAAAAAAACAACAAATTCTGATTATTTTGACAAATATTGCAATTGCGAAACGTTTTTGAAAAAATATTCAAACGATCATGGTGTGATTGTTTATTAAAGCTGTGGAATTACATTTGTAGGCTGAGAATTCCTTGCAGTACCACACGTTAAATTAAGATTATCTTGTTAAGATATATTCACACATTTTGTCTTTACCAAATATTGTACTTACTACAATTTGGATTGGTGCATTCCATTTTGCGAATTCCATTAAATTACAATGACTTGTGCAGCTCTGCTTCCAAAGCCCTGCTTAATGCAATAACATTTGTTTGAGACTGGAAGGGGATGTCACAAATTTTGTTTACATTTTTTGGTTTTAATGTGAAAATGTCAATTGAGTTTATTCTATGGAACAACAGGGATGATATACATACTGCCAAGAAACCATCAGTTCGGTAACTGTCATCACCCAACACAGCGACAGCATGAACCGTGACGAGGATAGTGGTGGTTTTGAGTCTAAGTAACAGAGCTGGTAACCTGCGGCTCACAAGCTACTCTTCAGTGGTAATGGCCTCTCCCTGAGCATGTCAGTGTGTTGGCACGGCGATGGTGTGGGCGAGTGGGAAGAGCCCTCGGGTCATCCATATGGTGCGGGACTTTCAGAGTGAGGTATATTTATGTTTCGACACGGAGGTACACTCTAAATGTGTAACTTTTTCTATCTTTTCTTTTTGAGAGTCTGGTTTTTAGTTTTTATCTACTTACCTGAACATTTCATTTCCCTAGTTTGCACTTTTTACCCACTTGAAAATAGATAAATGGTGTTTAAAGGATTAACTGTGCCACTTTAGCCACTCAATAACAAGCAATAAGAGCACTAGAACTGCACTATGAGAGGGCAGATGCCAAGGCCCTATCTCGCAATGTTAATGATAGTGAAAAAAGAATGTATGTATTCGCACTGCGATTCAGGTATTCATCACAATTGAATGGGTTCTATTTTGGCCCGTTACCGTTCAAGTAAAAATTAGAATTTTTTTTAATTGGTTCACATGTGAACAAAATACACCTATAAAAGCTGTGTTTCCGGCTTTCTTTCTTCCCTTTTCTTTCTTACTTTGCCTCGCCCTTTTCATTCCGCTGCATCGCCTCTTGAAGCACCTTCCCTGTCAGTTTTCTCTCCAAAGTATCTAAATACCTTCTGTTCTCCGGTGTGAGGGAGACGGCTCCCATCTTATCTTACAAGCCTGTTCGATGGATTGATTAATTCATCACTTGGAGCTGTTTTTAATTACAGTGTCAAATGATCTGTTAATGGACAAAGTGAAATCTATTACATCGTTCTATATATAAGTGAGCTTTCTGTGCCTAAGCCAACAATCCCCGGTCTCCTGTGGCCGAGGTCATACAGGATTACTGATATATGAAACTGTATTCGGAGGCATAAGCAACTCTTAATTAGCTCCTGCTTGCTCACTTATCACCGTCTCAGTCTAATCCTACAGCGCGGACAGGGCAGGCTTTCAACACCACCTTACAAAGGACATTCACTTTAATGCCCCGAGTGCTAATCAGACGGAGAGATACAATTATAATACTGATAGTAAAATTATGAAAATGACTTGTATTAAATACAGTATTGTTCACTTTTAGTAACGCAGGGAGGTGCTCAAAGTGTGCACCCTTGACACGGAGGTGGTATAATTGGCGGTGCAGCTGCCAGCCTGCAGGGCGAGCTCAAGGCCTCAAGGTTGAAAACTGCTTCCATTGCGTTTGGCCCGACACAATAGCACAGCACATATTATAATGGCATTCTACCTAACGTCAGGTGAATGTTGATATGTGCTGTGCTATCAGTTTCACTGAGACTCTTTGAAGGCTGTTTCCTCTGCTTTGTAGCCTACTTTATTCTGTTAATGAAAATGTAATCTCCAGATCAAGGACGGATACTCAATTATACGTCTCTCCACAACACATGTCTAGACAATCTTATATCTTTTATTCCTTTTTGTTTACCTCTTACTTTTTCCCTTTTGGAATGAAGAATCAGAGGAGGTGGGGCAGGAATGACACTTTCAATAAGAAAGATTTATGGATGCTATCTGACCCAGAAATGTGAGAAATCCTGCAGTAGTGTTGCCTTTAACACTCCCCTCACAGAACACAAAAGTTCTGTTTCATAAAATATGTCTTTGTGATCACCGACGTGACAGGCAGCCTTAAAATTATTGAGGAAACCTGTCCAAGTTTTTGACATGAATTATGCTCCTAAACTATCCCGGGCACATGCAGACAACCGTTTGTGGTCCCGATACACCATGGAAATGTTGTTTATCACAGCGTTGGGCCTTGTAGGTCCAATTAACATTGAGGGTGAGCTGACAAAAAGCTTTTTCCGAACCATAAGAGACATTGAGTTTCACTGTAAACAGTTTTGCTGCATTGATGTGCTGTAATGACTGCAGCAATCCCCTGAGCCAGGCGGCTACTATTATGAAAACATATCAACACAGTTAGTGACATGGAAACATGTCATCTGAGCAACATGGAGAGTGTTTGTCAGACAACAAGCTCTTAAAGAGGAAAGCTGCCGCTGAGCTGTCACTCAGAGCGGCTTTTAATGTTTAAACACTTAACACCCCCTTCTCTGACCTGAGAGCTGAATTGGCTCAGCAGGGGCTTCGGTGATCATCTGCTAACCGACTTGCATTAAAATATTACCTTACACCACATCACCACTGTGAACAACACTGTCCATGCAGCCGAAGCCAATTTCCACTCGATTCCTGTTTCATATCCCCTCTATCCCTTTTAACCACACTTAACACTCTTTTCCACTTAGTGTTGCCCGTAGTCAGCGAGCCCCCCGAGGAATGAGCCATGCATGTATGTTGGGTGAGGAGGGGAGTGAGGGGGGGAGAAGGCTATTAAACAAAAAATCAGCAGTCCACTTTGCCTCCAATCTGTGCACGGCTCTCACTAATTCCTCTAACCATTACTCTCGAAGCGCTTTCAGTATTAGTGCCTGCTCGGCCGGTGGTGGAGGCTCTACTTTATACGTGTGCTCTTTTTAATGTAAGCCACCGGATTAAACACAGCTCTGGGACACAGAATGGGTCGCGCATTACGAAGGGCCTGATTGGCCCACATTGAAAGGATGGATTTCGGTGAAGAAGGAAAGTTGAATCAATCCAGTTTGCACACAGTGATTTTTAAGGAAGAGCAGAGGGTTGGGTGTAATAAATAAATGTTCACATCCTCTAATCGATTTATTTGTTGCTGTGTCGGCTTTTTATTGAGTGGAGAAAAAACAGTTATCCCGGTTTGAATTCATTCTTCAGTGAAAAGCAATAGCTAGCACAAAGTTGCTATAAATACATACATAAAGTTGATTGTTCAAAATTGCATCTGGGCCGACATTTCTCTGGTGGCCTGAAGCCAATAGCATGCAGTGCACATGTAGCAACAGCTGTGATCATTATGTTACCAGCAACAGGGAGTCCTCGGGTCACTGCACACGTCTACATGCCGGGGAAGAAAGGTTCTAACCAGTCCGATGCACACATTATTCTAACACTGGTTACAGAATAAGACAAATTGAGCATTTGCTAAACCCCACTAATTATATTTCACATGGAGGGTGTTTCTTTTTAAACTGTCTTTCCAAAACTAAAAAGACTACAGCTAGATTGATCAAACTGTGTTTATCTGCTACAAGGAAAGCTGCATTTGTTAGCATGTCTATTATATAATATAGTTAGCCTCGTAGCATAATTGTCAGAATAAATCATATTTTTGCCAAATTGAGATATCTGCCTAACTCTACTCTCCTAACACTGCTGTGCATTATTGCATATATCAGAATGCTTGTCATCTCTTTGACTTAGGCTTTTTGACACTAAATTCCTTAAAATATGACTTAGGCAACTATGCTTTGAGGCTAATGATATGTTTATTCAGTATGTCAGACTCATTGATCCTTTAACTGACAGAGGTTTGTGCAAGTTAAAAATCTATGGCTCTGAAATATCAGTACCGGTAATCTAACTGTACTAAGTAGTGAGAAATCCATGGCGCTGACCGTGGTGCTGAAGTGGCAGACCAAGTTATGATTTAGAATTTTAACATCTGTCAGTTTTTTCTTGGAAAAATATATAGCTGGGGTTAGGTGTGAGGTCTGGTAATACAAATGACATAACCGAAAGCAGTTTGCTAGTCGTGGCTGAACAAAACCAACCGAGACGTCTCTCCCCCCTGTTGAAAATAAACATTCAGACCAATGTTTAAGATTCTTCTGACATGGTTTGAGTCAACGGAAGACATTAAAAAGTCATTTGAAGACGGTGTCTCATTTTGCTAACGTTAGCCTTGTAGGTTAACTACAGCTATGCTAGCGTCACTTCAGATAAGTTCACTGTTGTTGGCAAAAAAGTTAAGAGTTTTACTTTGTCTGACATCAGGGACCCATTGTTTACAAAATAACTAAGAATTTTGAGTGCCATTGCTATATTGTAAACGGAACACTATGAGAAAAGACAGAGCAACTGAAGCAAACAGTCCTCAAAGTGCACGTTAACATCTATTATCTTTGCATGCAGTGATGCAGTATACACGTTGGCAACACAATAGCATTGCTGTGATTGAACTGTCAACTGTTAACATGATCAATCATTTGTTAAATAACACCTCGAGATTGTAAAATAGGTTGCAAAATGAAGTCCTTCAGCAGGAACAGAAGTTGAGTGTTAAGTTGCGTACCATGGGGGAATGTGCTGATGGTTTCACTGCAGAGTGGTGACAGCTGATCTCAGCTGAAGGGAAGTCAATGGAGGATTATTTCTACATGTGTTTTTTAAATCGCCTCAATGATTGACGTCTGCCTGGGAGCGTGATTTGAGGAGTAGATAAAGATGACAAACATCATAGTCCTTGTCAGTGTGTTTTAATGAGATGCTTCAAGTGATGAAAACAGATCCTTCTATTTATACTGAAGGACCTGCGTATTGTCCTGTCTAACGATTTGCCCGAAAAACATTTCTAAAATATATAGACGAGAGTGAAGGATTAAAGCCAAAATTGTAACCCTGGCAACAACATTCAAAACAAGTGTGTTATTAATACTGTCATCAATAAAGGTAAACCTGAGCCTCGGTTTTGTTTTTTGTTTCCCTTTGATCAACCTTCCATTGTGCGACTGAAATAGTCACCGCCGTTTCACAGTTTCTTCTTAAATCCAGGATTTATTTTGGCCTGTGACTTTGAATGTTAATACTTGATTACAGCCTGTATGCTAAGTGGATTGTATAAACTTGCTAAGCATAATCTCAGAGGTGTAAGCATATGCACCGCAACACGCTAAAAAAACACTCACACACACTCTCCCTGCTAACGGATGCTAAACCTTCAGTTTATCCAGGAGCTTATTTACCAATTAGATTCTTTTTTTTACTGGATGCATCTTAAAATATTGTGGGCTTTACCTCACAATGTGCTCACACAACTTAAAGAAAAGGAGGTGTTTTACTGTAGCGTGTTACTTCTTTTCCCTGGTGTGTGCAGAGGAATCTGGGGAGCAGTTTGACATGTTGCTGACTGCTGACTCAAAAGCTTTTTTCCCCTCCGCTCCTCATTTATTGCTTCCCCTGTACTCCCATATTTTTTTTCGTCCTGTTGTATCCTCTGCCTCCTCTCTTCCCTCTCCTCCTTCACCTGATTTCTCTCTAGCAGCTGTCTGTTCAGCTACCTGTGAGTACAGTATCACCTTCCAGAGAGGGTTGGTATAGCAGCTCACAGAAATAAGCCTCTTTTCTGGACTAGTATTTTTGCAGGGAGAGGTGCAGATAAGAAGGAGAAAGGCCTGCTTTTTTTCATTTCCCGGGAATAGCAGAAGCGCGGCAAGGCATTAGCATGGATCAAGTGAATAATCTGCCGTCATGAATGTAAAATAGGCTCACAAGATTTCATGCTAACCATAGTGCAGATTTGCTCTCTTTGAAGAGCGAAATATTCCAGTAATGCCTACAATATAGTCTAAATGCTTATTTCAAGTGCATGTTTGTGTTTTTCCATTCTTTTATCAAATTTCACATTCACTTCCTCTCAAATCTGATCAAAGCATCCCGACCTACAGTATGTCTCAGTTGTTGTCTTGTACATTCAATTTTCATGTAAAACAAAGCAATACAATCCTTTTCTCTCATGTAACGCAGCCAGACACTTCTTCTAGAGTATCTTCGGAATAATAAAGACACCCTTTACACGAACCACAGCACATGTGTATGTATAAGCCAACTGGATTGAGGTCCAAATAACAGTAATCACAAAATAACAGTAATCACAAAATAACAGTAATCACAAAAAAGGAAGGGAAGCAGGGTAGTCAGATTAAAATGAGAAATGTCCCATTCACCGATAATTTAGCTTCAAATTAGATAAATAAAAAAATAATAATATTGACACTTTATAAAATGAACTTAAATAATCAAGTAACGTTAAATTAGTTGATGAAAAGGGAATTCAGGGAGCAAAATAGTAAAAAAAAAAAGAAAATGTGTTCATTATATTTTTTTGGGGGGGGGTTTAAGATATTTTTTGGGCCAGAGTGCCTTCATTTGAGATGCAGAGTTGAAAAGGGGTCACAGAGGGGGTGACGTTGCCTGAAAATATATTTGCATGCTCGGGAGTTGAAACCGCTTACTTGGTAGAGGACGTGACATAAGAGCTATTGGGCGGCCCAAAACCATCACCTTTTTTTATTTGATTTATTTATTTAGATGACGATACCTCAGTACGCATTATTTTCTTCAGTTTCATTGTTTGTAAGAAAACTGGTCGGATCCCATAGCTTTTAATCAGTCTCAAAACCTGCATATAGAACAGTATTTATGTGCAGAAAAGCATCTTTGGCCAGGTGCAATGTTGTCCAAAAAATTACAGCATGTGAGCACGGGGCTGTGACGACGAGGCACGCTCAACCCTGCCCATGCGTTCGCAAACACTCAACACTTCCTGGCCACAGAAAAGTTTAAGGATGTCAATTCGCCACTCTGGTTATGAATAATGGTGAAAGACCATATTTGCACTAACGTCAAACGATAACTTTACGTCCACATGTCCCTAGATAGAGCACTTAATTACTGGGTTCAGGTGAGCCGGCAGGTACATTTCACAAAGCCTCAGTTTCAGCAGCCTAACTTGATTTTGGCTCATTTATGTTTCCATAAAATCCTCCTCAGATCGCTCTAAAGGTTTTAAGACTCAGAGATTAGCAGACTAGTCGAGATAAATACCTGTGATGAGACTGCCTTGAACTACAAGCCAAGACAGGCACAGATTCCTGGCACGCTCACTGGTCATCTCTCAGAAGTGGAGCTAAGTAGCGATCTGCTATCGACATCCTCCTGCAACCTGAGAGGCTTGTCATATTGAGTATTGCTCAGCTGTGTTATGCTGCATTATCAAGGACAACTGAAATGTGTCGTCTAACAGACAAACAGGACAGCAGCTCAGACCCAGGAGGAGAAACTGAGATTACAAGAACTAAAGTAGCCTGCTTGCTTCAGTTGTTGTTACATTAAATTATTCCTGCAGTGGACATTTTATTTTTCTCCATTTGTTTTGTAATTCTTATGTTCACAAAAAAACATACATGTTCTTGCATGTCATTATCTCCTACACACACAAACACTGTCCCACACACACTAGCACATGACTCTCACACAGGATATGAATCTAACACGCTGGTGTGTGAAGAAGATGACATCTTTCTCACATCTGCCTCCAACAGTCTTATCCCACAAACACACCAACACTGCACATATCAGGGCTTATTAACATATTAACAGCTGTACTGACACACACATCTGCACAAAGTGAACACTGGGACCGTATCCAGATTAAGTCAGCCATTTTTTAACCAGACAGCCTACTTCATTCAAAATGGTGAATATTGATTTGTCTATTAGAGTCTGCATCCTTCTTTTCCTGTCCATGTCACTTACTGTGATGGCTAACCCTCCTCTGCTTGTCAATGTGGGTGTGTTGCATTTAGGTGAGGTGGGAAAAGTATGTTTCACATGTCAGGTAAAAGCAGCAGACGTTAGGGTGTAATGTAACTGAGTAGTAATAAAAAACATTTAAAATAGTACATTTAAACTAATAATATGTAACTGCAAAATGTTTCATTTGGAACTGAAGAATGATGAACTAAAATCACTTTGTCAGGGTTAGGGAAAGACCATGTTTTGCAGCAAAAGGTCACCCAGGAGAGACTGGCTGTATTCTCCAGTCATTAGATCAATTATTTATATAAAAATATGAAATATTGCAGCTTAAACCAAGTGGTTTATTCTATAGAGCAACATCAGGGTTTGAATAGGGATACAATGTAGAGGTGCCTTTAACCTGCATCTGTGTTAATGGACAGTAAGAGGTTACTCCGAAGGTTGCAAAATAGAGGGATTTTTGTATCGAAATGAAAATGCTCTTTTTCTTAATCGACGGTGGACCTCAAACCAATAAGTGTCATCACAGTGTCTCTTCCCACTGCATATACATTCTCATAATATATCAACTGTTAGAAGCTTTAACCTGTCAAAAAATATCACTTCTTTTGTAAAAATGATTTGCTTTGTACGCCAAATCATCCACCTCGACTGTTTCCCTTGCAATTAAATTCCCTCTTAATGTAATGAATAAAGCAGATAAGTCACATATAAATGTATTTTTGTAGGACATTTAATTAATTTAACAACAGTGCTCATCACAATTTAGAATTTGTCTCAACTGTATCCTTTCATATCCCCAACTCTTTCAAGTGATTCAGACACAGATGTCAGACACACACACAAACATTCAGAAACCAACCAACATTATGTCATCACCCAAACATGCTCATACTGTAAGTGACAAGACAAGTGGGTGGTGTTTTGAGCACTGCTGGAGACAGTGTGAAGCCTTCTTATTTGACTGGTTAATGAATTGGCATAAGCCCCCTGCGTCCTCTGCCAAACAGCAGAGAGAATCAACAATGCGGCCCGGCATCTGTTCCTCAGCCAGGAGGGCACATTCCTCTGTGATCCTTTTTTATTTTTTTCTCCTTTCCATTTATTCATCATCACTTTTTCACGATCTTGTTTTTCTCCTGGAAGAGCAGTGTGTTTCTAATTACCACAGGGCTATTCATTACAACTGACACCTTCCACATTGCACTGCGGAGGTATCTGGAGTGCAGGAGAAAATGGGGTTTGTGTTCTTCTGTATTGATGAAAAAGGAGATAGAAGGGAGGAAAGCTTTTATCTTTTGACAAAATGCTATGCATGAATATCTGCTTTTATTGTCAGACTCTCTTCTGTGTGAAGAATCTGTTAAAGGGAGTTGGTCTTGCTTGAGAGAGCGCGGAGAGAAAGTTTGATCTGCGGCGGGAATAAGCTGGAGGAGATTTTCACGTTACAAATGATGTGGGAAAGATGAATTACGCTGCAAAAAGGATCAAACCCACAGGAAGCATAACATCTACACCACCACTGTAAAGCAGCTCTGCATTTCTATTTCTGCTACTCTGCCTCAGTGTTACGCCATTTACCAAGCCAATGTCGGAGTAATACTTTGTGGTAACAGTGGCGGTAATCAGACATCCGGCTGCCTGCCTCGCTTCTGGCCAGAAATTAAATAAACATATTCAATCAGCCCCCAATGATGTGCAATATTTACCTCCTGCTAGTTAAGGCATAGCGAGTACAGCTGTCGACAAGGCTAATATTGCAATCACACAATCAATAGCGTGACGTGATTGCTTTTCTGAGAGAGTTTTAATGATTGTTGGTTCTGTGGTACGCAGAGCTGGACCAAATGGATTATCGTGTTTGCATCAAAGTGTACTGTTTTAAAGCCCACGCAATAATAGAAATGTTCGAAAGGTGATTGAAGAAGATGGCAGAATGCAGTCACCTGAAAAGACACTCGTCAGTGACAAATGTTGCATGTTTTATTATTCTCATTTTCAGGTTCATGTTTGTATATACTGACATGTTTCCATGCTTTAATGTTTAAAAAGGTCTTTATTTTTCTCATACTTCCTGTGCTGCAGCACCTCTTTTCACCCTCTGTCTGAAACCAGAGCCAAGTCTACTCTGATTGGTTCGCTGACCTAACCTCTTAGAGATGTCCCGCCCCTTTCCCATCATGTATAATGTTTTGGAGCGCTAGCCAATAGAAACATGAGTGTTACGTATAATGTCCCTATGTTATGGAAGGAGTCCAATTTCAGGCAGGGGGGAGAGAAACTCCCTCTGGAGCAAACTTTGGGACTTTAGCCTTTGCAGACCATTTACATGCACAAAAACCTATATAACACATACAGGAAAGGGAGAACCCCAAAAATCATAATAGGGCCCCTTCAAAAGGATAAAAAATGCAATAAGAATTTAAACACAGAGGAACAACACTGACAGATAGAGCTCTACGGTAAAGCGTGCGTCTACATTGTACTTACACATGCTAACTACAGTATGCTAACATTCTCAAATTCAAAATGTGAACACAATGGTAATCAAGTTTGCTGGGAATGCTTATAGTTGTGCAGACATTCAATAATTGAACCATCATTTGACCTTCATCCTCTAGGGACTGTGAATATCCATCCAGTAGTGGTAGAGTTTTCTCAGACTTAAGTGTTGACACTCAGACCAAAAGACCCTCCTTGGCTTCAAGGCATCCAGCCGTGCTCCCAGCATGGCTTCAAACTAAAAACTACCATTGTTTTTACGCTTTAACTTCTAATGGAGTTACTGACAAATGTGTAACATCTGGTCCTCACAGCAGGTTAAGAATAATCATTGTTAAACACTATTTGCCCAGATGCAGTTTAAGGCAATTAAAGCTTGGGCGCAACAACTGTCCCAGGCCGCTAATGATCTTTTTTAATATGCAGTCTTGTGCATTATTGTTTTCTCTACTATTCATTTAAAGAAACTTCTATCAGTGGGAGAACAATTTCCCTGCAGAACCACACAGAATGGATGATGACTATGGTACATTTTTTACATTGTTATTTACTAATTATTCAACAACTGGGGATGCACCAGATGGCAATTTGGTGTTAAGGATGAATGAGAAACCCTAAAAAGTTAACAATTCCAAGCTGCACTATTTCCTGTTTTTCAGTTTAACTTCAACTCGAAAATCCCTGTAGCAGTGATGTAACAAAGATACCTGCAATGTCATCTCTGGGCCTTTTGTTTTGTCTGTTTATTTATTTTGTTGTGTTTCCTGGCAAAATAAGTTATGGACATTTAGATATTTGCAGCTACAACATTTTATAGAGTACATATTTGAATGTTGCCACAAAATGGTAAATATAACTTCACAAAAAAAGAGCAAAGGTTTCTGTTTAGATTCACCTGCACAATGTGGGACCATTAGCCCATAATGCACTGCAACCACAAGATACAGTATATGGCGATTTGACTAAAGAGTGTGACTGTCACTATCCCCATTATGTGATCACGGTTGCTCTCTCCACCCACACATACAACCCCTCGCCTGGACTTCAGTTCAGCAGTGAAGGTGTGAGCTCTGTTCTCGACTGTTTCTTCTCTTCAAAACAAGTTGGGAAAAAAAAGTTCTGCACCGACACAAAAGTAACAAATGGGCATTCATGCATTTAGAAAAATCACCTTGAATCTCAGACTGCAGATGAAAACATGGCAACGTTTTGAATGTTGATGAGGGGCATTTACTTGGACTCTAAACCTTAAATCAGCTGATTGAAGGATGAACATTTGTCGTGAGAATACTCATTCTGATAACTTGTATTTGTGTCTTCTAGCTCAAAGACTTGAAGGACATGTCCTTTTCTCTTCCATTGGTTGTCATTTAAGAGTGGTCTATATTTTTGAAGTAGTGCATTCCTCAGTAAAACCATTCAATCTTTGAATGGGTGACATTTCTTAGTTCAGAGAAAATAAACTGAACTCAATCCCATAACAATAACATTTGATTAAACTAGTGCTTCGGTACTAAGGCACAGCCGTAAATGTATAATAAAGCAAGGTGCCCTACGCAGGTGCATATTTTTCTTATTTGCATTCTGGGAGGAGAGCTGAGTGTACTTGTTTTTGTCCTTCTCGCTTATTGCTTACTCTGAAGCACATAAACAGGCACCTTCAAAATAGTTTGAAGCTTTGAGAACTATGAAATTAAATGTGAAGATCGATGCAATTCTCATCTCTATTTTACCATATCATTGTAAGCATGGGTTGCATATCGATCAATTGGTAGAGCTGGCAGCCCATGTGCTGGAGGACCGTGGACCATTTGCTGCATGTCATCCCCTCTGTCTCCGTTTTAATTCTGTCTCTACAATAAAAGCTCTGAGATTGTTAGCATAGCCTAGAATAAAAATCATTCTAAACGTTTGAAACATATGTACATGCACTTCTTAACTCCACTTGTTTGTTTATTCCTCACGAAACCCAGCGGCCTCTCAACTAGGTCCTCTGGATCCCCCCATTTTGTGAGCTACAGTGAAGTGAGCAGATATCCTGGCCAAGAGTCCATTTCCATGCACTGCTCCTTGTTCACAGTCTGACTAGCAACCAGAGACACACGATTGGAGTTGTGAGAAGACGTCTACCAACACATCGTTGGACAAGACGCCAAGCTAATTTCAAGGTTATAAAAAGATAAATCATAGCTGATAAGATCCAGATTTGCAGAACATGGAGTGCTACCTGCATTGAACCAAATATTTTAGAATTTATATTTACTAGAGAGCGATGTGCTCTGTTTCCCAACACTTCCATGTATTATGTTACGCTTAGCCGTACCAAGCTTTAGGGTTTACACACAGACATGCAAATAATATCCTCATTGAACTCTCGCCAAGACAGTTGTAAGACTCTTTCAGAGAGTTGAATATGCATTTCCAATGTTTAAAATAGTGGACATGTAATTAAGTTCATGGGTATTGTCCAAGTCAACAATCAAATTCTGAAGGAGCAGCCAAAGCACACAGAGTAAAATATCAAAGTTGACATCGACAAGAGCAATCATTCTTTTCCTTATAACACATTAGCTCACTTGAACTGCGCTTACTTCACTTAGTTAAAATGAGCTCGGAGAGAAGGGTAATCATTCTTTTATAGGCAAAAAACTGGATGGAGATATAAGCTAGGCTCAGAGCTGCTGGATCCCTGGTCGCAGAGTATGAGCCAGCTCCGAGAAGATCACCAGGGAACAGTAAACGCACTGAAGCTGAGACTAGAGGGCCACGTGTGGAGCCTCTCCGAGAAGGCAGGTGGGAGCAGCCGGAGGAGTGATACTCGAGAGGGCACACAAAGAGGCTGACGGAGCAAAGAGGGAGAGAGGAAGCATGCGAGGTGAGGCAGGAAATGAAGAATTAAACAGACCCGGGAAGATTGAGTCTGGGAGGAAGGTAGAAATATAGGGATGAAAGCATCCAGGATTCAGGAGAGAAGGAGAAAGTCTGGCTGACTTGATGTATTTTAGAAACAATGGAAGAGACAAGAAGAGAGTTTAGATTGGGAAAGGAAGAAGAGACACAGGAGAGTTAAAGAGTAAGGCAGTGAAATAAGTGGAGAAAAAAATAAATGTACGCCAGAAGATCTGTTGCGACAGAACGAACAGTTGGAGCTCAATTATCCACATTTCCTGCTGCTTCTCTCGCAGCCTGGGATCGGACAGCAATAATATATCACCTCTCACAGCAAAGTCATTTGTGTTTGTTTGGGGCGCTCGTTTCAAACGAAGTTTAATTTCGCATCATTATTACACACAAACTTCCAAGCTGTTAGCACGTTGTAAACATTTGATTACAATTAATTGAGCAGTGGGGAGCGCTGTCAGAGCATGCGTCGGCAAAAGACATCTTTGTTGTTGTTGATGTTTTGGAAAGATTGCTCTGAAACTCTCACAATTACTTGGAGAAATTATGTCATTACAGGCTAATAATAATAATCTAGCACACTTTCTCGGCTGCCTGCACCCGGATCTCTGCTGGAATTGTCCTCAGTGTTTGCAAAGCCGGAGCAAACAAGATGCTGGCACATACAGTTCCCAAAGACACACACAAGTTATATTGAAAATAGCAGTAGCGAGAGATCTAATGCATCTACGGCTGACGGGGGCCAGATCAATAAAGCTTTTGGATATTTTAAGAAAATGACTGAGGAGGCACGCAGACAGCCCAGAGCTGTGCTGGGGCTTTAGCGCAGCGGTGTGTATTCAGAGAGATATTCCTGAGGGGAAGGCAAAGAGCAGCAAAGCTCAAACAGAGCCACAGAGTCATTATTTTTAGTCCTGTTTGCTGTGGGCTCGTTCGAAACGCCCTCTCTCCTCCCCGGGAATAAAGAACAGCAGCACAGGAAGAGAAATGGGGAAAAAAACCGGGGAGAGCGCAACACATCATTATAAAATCAGATACAACCATAATTACAATCACTCTACATTTGTGTAAAGTCATTATGGTGCAAAGGTGCATGCTGGAAGAAGCACCAACAGGCGCTGGAAGACACGTGCAGGGGATGTATCGGACTAAAACATTTTCCACATCCAACTACATTTGTTTCTGTGCGCTGTTGGACTTTTACAGGTCATTAGAGAGGAGGAAAGCTCTGACAGGATGGCGCTGTGGGATTTCAGGGCTCCGTAATCAGAGCTGGGCTGCTCTCCCTGCAGGTGTATAGGTCTGACATGCACATATATGAATCTGAAGGTTTGCATGAGGCAGCTGTGTGTGTGTGTGTGTGTGTGTGTGTGTGTGTGTGTGTGTGTGTGTGTGTGTGTGTGTGTGTGTGTGTGTGTCGTGTCGTGTCGTGTGTGTGTGTGTGTGTGTGTGTGTGTGTGTGTGTGTGTGTGTGTGTGTGTGTGTGTGTGTGTGTGTGTGTGTGTGTGTGTGTGTGTGTGTGTGTGTGTGTGTGTCGTGTGTGTGTAGTAGTAGTAGTAGTAGTAGTAGTAGTAGTAGTAGTAGTAGTGTGTGTGTGTGTGTGTGTGTGTGTGTGTGTGTGTGTGTGTGTGTGTGTGTGTGTGTGTGTGTGTGTGTGTGTGTGTGTGTGTGTGTGTGTGTGCCTGTGCATGCATGTGTGCGACACCGGAGTAACAACGTCCGGAACTCCTCCTGGTTGGACTAAAAAAGAAGAGAGCAGAGCCAGAGATGACATCTATGATCTATCACACTCAGCCACCTGCTTCCCAAAAAGAAGGCCATTTAAATGCCACATCTGCTCCGGTGCACCGCCAAGCATCGACTGAAAAGGGACAAAAGAACAGCAGAAAACCACCCAAAGAATAGATCAAATACTCCCTATATATATATATATATATATATAAATGTACTGTCGCACACAGAGTACAGCCTGCTCAAACAAAAGGAAAGCGCTCTCACTAAATCCTCACAACAATCTGAGAAATGAAGAGAAATGTACACATTTGCAGCCCACAGTAACCTACACGGAGCCACTGGTGCATGTCCAGCTGTCGTGTGTTGTAGAAAAGATAACTTCAGAGGTCACTGAGGTTGGACAAAAAAAAGACCAGAAGCCCATTGGTCACAGAGCAAAAATGAGTCCCAACTAAATCTGACCAGCTGCCTGTGTTTGGTTGGCTCACTGTGTGAACTGGTGTGGACCAGAGGCTCATGGGCTGTGTGCTGGGTACCAACAGGAAATGATGCAAGGTGTCTTCAGTTCTGCCTCTGCCAACAGCTATGTAAGTTATCATTGCATCTTATTACCTGAAATACTACATATATAAAAAAAACTAAATATATTATCATTATTGTCTATCACAAGGAATTTTGATATGGTTTGCGATATAAATGTAACTTATCTCAGATATCTGATATTTTACTTTAGACTATAATATTCAAGCTTTAATAAGGACATGTGCATTTTTATTAATCCATTTACCACTTTTATCATGGAAATCTGTTTTATTTCGGCATATTGCCTATCTCTCAGGAAAGAACGACCTAACTCTAAAACCAATGTAATATGGTATTGTGCAGCCTTTGTGATGGTGCTTGTTTTTAAAGGGTTTCTAGTTAATCATCTTTCATTTTCTAAATTGACGTAACACAAAATATTGAGCAATTTAAATATGCATGTTGCATCTGTCTGACTTCAAGGTCTGTATCCTTAAGTCGGTGAATAATATGCCGTATGTGTGGTTTAATGCTATGGGAAACTACCCTCAGACAGCATTTTCAGAATATCTTTCTTTACTTTTACAGCGAACCCACCCTCTCCGCCTCGTCTATTTGTTCTTCAGTCAGAGATATCTCTACTTCCCATTATGTTAGCCACAGTGGAGTTACCCGTGCTGTATATGTAGTGGACAGTGATACCGATAGTAAGATGTAAGAAATGGTTGCAGGCAGCATAAGTGTGGTCATAGAAGGAGCAATAGCATGCTGTGTTGAAAAGTTGAAATGATAAAGAAAGCTAGCAGAGAGGACAACATTTTTAGAGAATATATTACACCCACATTATATCTACAAAGGCTGCACTGCCTTATGAAACTGGACTAACATTCACTGAAAGAATAAATGTATATACATATATCTGCCCCTTTGTTGACAGCTAGTGTGCCTCACAGATTCAAGAGAGATATTGTTCTCATTTCTCATTCAATATAAAAAAGTAAGATCACATATAGAATGACATTTACTCTAATTGACTGTACTCTACAGACTAGGGAGTATTACTTAAAGAGGCCCTATTGTGCTTTTTGGAGTTTTCCTTTCCCTGCAGTGTGTTGTATATTGGTGTGCATGTAAATGGTCTGCGAAGTCTAAAATCCCAAAGTTCCCTCCAGAAGGAGTTTCTCTCCCACACTCTCCCCCCCTTCCTGAAACGCCTCCATTACAGTCCTTTGTTTACTTCTGTAACATAGTGACATCACTATGCAACACTCGATTCTATTCAATATAGTGTACGTGATAGGCTAAGGGGCGGGACATCTCTGAGCGGTTGATCAATCACAACAGAGCAGACTGCTCTGGTCTCAGACAGTGGGTGAAAAGAGGTATAGGCAGTATAAGGAAATTAAAGAGCTTTTTGAACATTCACAATAGAGGCACAAAATATAAATATGAACCTGAAAATTAACATAAAACATAAAAAAGAATCCCTACCCATTAATGTTTCATAAAATGTTCTTCAGTTTTTTATGTTTATTTTATTTTATAGCAGAGAAGTGTTTCTTTCTGCCTGTATTGTTGAACATTGGATTTAGTGCATTAGGTGTAATATCTGATGTTTAATAATAATATATTTAACATAGTTGAGAAAGTCTTCTCTTGACCAACACTCTTCTACCTTTGGCAGAACATGGTGTGTTTGCGCAACAATTCCATCACTAAAAGCAAATGTACACTACATTCTTTTATTTTCAGCTACATGAATATACGTTTCTCTAAGTCCTTATATCTAAAAAGAACAATTACAAAGATAGCAGTCAAAGATGAATTAATTAATGGCACCTTGAACTCTTGAAGGAAAAGAGATATCTCTGTATTTGTTTGAGTTTTGGTATAAAAAGAAGTATCAGGACTTCATCTTTACGTAAATAAACTCAGTATGTAATTAAGACAATCATAATTAGGAGGTTTATGATCAAAGAAATAATGAGAAGTGATGTTCAGTTTCCTCTGCCAATTATCTGCATGAACAACCACCTGCTTTCCTGTTTGTGGGTTTTCTTTTTTCAGTGTTTGTTATTGCTGAACTGCATGAAAGTATGGTGAGATCACTTTTTGACCCTGTTTGTTAGCATGGGAGGCTGGCTCTGGTTCAGGAGCCAGTGGAGGCTGCGTGGGCTATTTTAATGAACTCCCTGCTTCGGAGTGATGAATAGGTGTGTCTGCGCTCAGTGTCTGCACCCCTTCAGAGGGCTCAACTACCAGGGTGCTCGTAAGCAGAGCCGTGCGCTTCCCACACACACGGGCCTACATATGCATATATGTATAATGATGAACAAACAGCAAACACGTATCCATGCACATGAAACAGATGCACACAATCAGTGCAGCAGTATTCTTGGAAACAAATCAAAAAGTGAGATTCTTGGTGGATGACAAACGCTGAAAGATGAAGAGACAAATATTCATCAGGCTGAACCCTACACCCCATCAGAGGATAACTTATAAAGAAAAAACAACCACAATAAAATAATGAAGTGTAAATCTGCTTTAGTGATGGGATTCTTGCACAAACACACTATTTTCTGTCAAAGTTAGAACGGTGTTGGTTATTCAACATGAGAAATGTGTTTTGGTTTGTAGTGGGTAAGGGTCTCTTAGATTACAAATAACATGTTATGCTTATTTTCATGTTAATTTGTATTTTGTGTGTGTACTGTGACGTGTCTCCATGTTTTAATGTTCCAAAAGCTCTTTATTATTTTCATACTGCCTGTGCTGCAGCACCTCTTTTCACCCTCTGTCTGAAACCAGAGCCCAGTCTGCTCTGATTGGTTAGCTGGCCACCTCTGTTGTGATTGGTCAACCACTGAGAGTTGTCCCGCCCCATAAACCTTTCACTTACAATGTGTTTGAAGGCTAGCCAATACACACGCAAGTGTTACATAGTGATGTCACTATGTAACAGGAGTTAACAAAGGAGTCCAATAGAGGCGTTTCAGGCAGTGTTTGGAGAGAAACGCCCTCTGGGGACCTTTGGGATTCTAGCCTTTGCAGACCATTTACATGCACAAAAGCCATATAAACTCACTACAGGAAATTACAACCCACACAGTTGTAATGAAACATAATTAATTTCTTTATGATTGATATGTACAGATAATTTTTCTTCTCTCTTTACCTTTAGTTATTGCTTATTCATTCATCAAATGGCAATTTGTAGGTCCGTTGGCTGCTGCTGTTGCTGGTTTGAGAAATAATCATCCAATCAGATGTTTGCATGTGGGATTATGATTGGCGACGTCATGTTTCTTCATAGCTGTGTAATTCATGATAAAGGTAACTAGTAAAATGTCTGTGGTTTCAAACTCGCTTTTTAAATTTAACAAAAAGGGAAACTAAGATGTACAGTATGTATGCATTATGTACGTATGTAATAACAGTAAAAACAAATGATAATTTTCCTTTAGGAATAGAGACTTAGTAAAATGACTGAATAGAACAAAATAAATAAGTGTTGGGACAGACTGCTGGACCCTGAGGATCTGATGTTTGTACTGCATGGTGATGTACAGCAGAAGGAAAAGGCTGAATGTATTAACCTTCATTTCTTCATGGTCGGCTTGATGAGCGGGTCCCCTTTTGTTCTGAGATGCTGCATACACCATAATGCCTGGCAGGAAGAATGAGCAAGAGACACATGGACTACCATCGCAGCAGTCTTTTTTTTTCTTTTTTTTCTGAACACATGAAAGAGACAGCTTCTGTAACATATCACAGTTCATTAGCAGTGAGCCGGAACCGTTTCGTTTTCCTCCCTTTTCAGTGGAGATTTATTCTTC
Source organism: Notothenia coriiceps (assembly GCF_000735185.1). Taxonomy (NCBI): domain Eukaryota; kingdom Metazoa; phylum Chordata; class Actinopteri; order Perciformes; family Nototheniidae; genus Notothenia; species Notothenia coriiceps. The sequence continues at coordinate 280,567 of NW_011342671.1, read as the reverse complement.
TCCTCACAGCGGTCAGGATGATGTTCTGTCAGATTCTTACAATCGTGTCATAGAACATGCTCTTTGGAAAGGACGTGCTCTATCTGGAGCCTGCTCTTCCCTGGCTTCAGTCCCGCACTGTGAGGGGGAAATGCCTTCACAGGCCTCGCTGTAATGCAAATGTGTGTGTCCATGTCCAACTCTGTAGTCCCAGTGTTGCCCAAGGGGCCTCCAGGGCAAGATCTGCCTTATCTTAATACAGAATTACTGCCTGTCAAGTCTCACACCATTAATTCTTCGAAGGCTCCACAAACGGCTAACTGACAAGCTATCAACTTCCTCTCGTCCACCCTCTGTCTCTCCCTCACGTCTTATAGATCTCGTTTACTGATAATAAGCCACACTGGGGGGAAATTGCCCTTTTTAATTATCCAGAGGATTATGAGGTTTTCCCAAATGTTAATTCATAGATCGCAGCTGTGGATCTTTGCATAAGGAGGAGTATATTACCCCTCCATTTGGCCTCTGTTGCTGATGGCTTACAGCTGATCTTTGCACACCTCATTTGGCGGGAAAATAAGAGTCTGAAAAGCTCCACATGAGAGCGTGATTAAGTTCTGAGACCCAATTAGGGAGTAAATGCCAGAAAACACACAGTTAATGGCAAAATGGAATCAGCAAGGAATTCATTTTGATTAATAAAGGATACTAATGTGTGATTTGATGGTAGTTAGTCAAACTTGTAAATCACAGTGACAGTGTTGGTAAAACTATTAGTCTGTAAGCGTTTGATTTACAGTATTTTAGGAATGGATGGGGGGCGGTTTGGGACAATTCACTGACTCGGAAAAAAGTTGTTTCCGATAGTCTTGTGTAATCATCTAAATATACAAAAAGCACAAAAGAGACGACTATCTATTTTCTTCATATAGTATTGTCTGACTTCGATCGAACGTAGTGGGCAAGAACTCAAATATACTGTACATGACTCATATACCCATAAGACCCATTGCAAAGCACTGACTCTATAGGCAACGGTATGATAGATACAGAAATACCTTCGACACGCTGACTTCAATCTGGCCTGAACTTACATTTAAAGCTTTTCTGAGTCTATGCTCCGACCACGCACATGGTTACAAATCAGTAAAGGTTTCGAAAAGATCAACAACATTCACAGTCTCATTAATTACAGCTGCTTAGCAGAAGTATACCGGATTTCAAATCACCCACATGTTCTATATACATTCCCCAAATCCCACACTGGAGATTTATTTATTTTCTTCTCTTTAATTCTGTATTTTTTTTCTTGGCTGGCTTAGCTGCTACTTTGTCAACGAATGTGGGAAACAAAATAATTGCCTCTATATTTCCTGAATTGATTTATTGCATAGTTGGATTCAAAAAGGATTCCAGAGTCAAGACCCTTTGACTCTTTTTTTAAGCAGCTTGTTATCAAGGTCAAGCACTGGCAATCAAAGCAGAAACCCCAAGAAGCAAGCGTGTTTAAAAACTACAAGACAAATACAAAATTAAATGTATAAAGGCTCGCAACAACTTGAGACGCAAGATGGTTCACTGTACATGAAAGAAAACAACAGATTTGTTACTTTTTCTCAAATCTTGGTTTCATTTAAAATGTTGTATTTGTAGTTTTATCTCTTCAGTCCCCCAAAATTATTCAAAATAAAGTGACCATCCATCGGGGATTTGCTTCAGGCATTTTTTGCCTTTTTAACAAAAATAGCAAGCCATGCTAACAGTGCTGGTTTTAAAGGGGAGGTAAAAAATGTATTGTTCATTATTGTTACAAAATATTAGGTTGCATGCTACCTTAAGGTGATCATATTTTAAATCAGATGATCTGTTTTAACTGTATTGGTTCTATTTTCCCGTTAATATAATAAAATAAAACGGCCCACCTATATGCATGATGTTTCATGACAGTAGCGGAAATGATCTATTAACTATAGTGGATTTAACTTCCTCCGGTCAACAAACTAAACACATGGTTAACCCATCATAAAATGCCAGGAATAAAACCATGCCATCCTTGAGTGTGGACGGCAACACCAAGATCTTAAATCCAAACCAACAATAATTCATAATAATGAATGATAATTTGCAGCACGCGTGGAGCTGAATATCACTTCTATATCATATAAAACCACCTGCCTTTGTCTAGTCTTACTAGAGGTAATTGAACTGAAAATGGCACAGATGACCAACAATATATAAAAAGAGTACCTACTTCCACAATCTGTTCCAGGCCAAACCTCTCGGCTGCATTCAAAAAGCTCTGCAGTCACAAATATGATAGATCACATGTTCAAAACTGGAAAAAAAACGGTGCTCAACTCAGTAAAAGGTCACGTCTTATACATGTGTGTCACTGCTGGAGGATCCATCCAAAAACATTATCTTAAATCCTGAAGTGGAAATGCTGCAATAGCAAAAGGTTGTATCACAATTGGCGAGTATTTATATGAAAGAGAGCAGACAACGTGTTCTTTGCTCTTCTCCTGACTAGCTTAAGTAAGAGTTTAATTGACAGATGGTTTATTCAATCTCCTGCCAAGTGTTTTTTGAACGTCCCTGCCTTTATACGAAAACTGTTTCCAGCAGGTTCTGTACAAACAAATCATATGGTGCTTCAGGGTAATGATGATTTAATCCTCAATGTTATTGCATTGTTAAGCGCTAAGCCCGGATCTCCCCAGACATTCGGCCAGTGAACGGTCAACATCTATCTTTTCAGGCCTTTCCAGTGGCTTCTCATTTGCTCCCACTAACAATAAGGATGGTGAACTAGATCATAAACTTCTGTTTAGCAAAAGATTATCTTGCCGACTTCTCTCTTTAATGTGTAGCAAAGACAGGCAGCCTTTCTTGAATGATTTTGCAGTTCTTCCTTAACTTTTCATCTTATTTTACTCTTCATGTTTTGCTCCCCGTGGTGAATCTTCAGTTTAATGACCTCTTTGAACCTTCCTTTTGGGTGCAGAGGAGGTAACCACCACCCACATGCTGTGCTGAATGATGGAGAACACAAGCCCACAGGAAGGAAATGAGGACAGAAGTTCAAAGATGGAAGGACAGCATAAAAGAGGAATGTATGTTGTCCACTTACACAATTCTTGACTCCTGGTCTGGCCGTGAACTGAGGTTTCCTTCTGATCTAACCCCTTGTCTAACATAGTTTTCATTTTTACCCGGCCATGTGGTGAGGACACCTATTGAACCTTTTAAGCAAGACTTGAATGACATCACTCTTTCTGTGAAAAAAAGCCCTCACGCCGTCCGTGTGAGAGAGGAACAGACGACATGCTGGATTTGCGGGGAGAGCAAGCTGAGAGTGAGAGTGCATTAGACCTCTGGCGTCAACTGAGGCATCAATTAATGAGCAGCCTGGGAATGTGTCCATCCAGACACACTCTGCACCGGGAGCCACGGGAGGCCGGGCCAGGGCCACAGACGACTTTGGGACATGAATAATTGAGGTCCCTGTTTTAAATGTTTAAATGAATTAGGGCCAGGGGAGGATGTATTAAGAGATGTACAAGAGGGAGGGAGAGAATAGCAAAAATATCTCCATTATGTCTCCAATCATGAAGCAGAGAGGTGTTCTGTGGCGGCAATACAATGTGCTACGTGTCATTAGTTGGGTGACATAAGTGCATGCTAAGTCCTACATAATAATAGCTTTGACATTCTGTCGAGTGAGTGCAGCGCTTGTTTTGTCAGGGATTTAGACGTAATTATGTCCATGCAGTAGCAGCATAATATATTGGCCTTATTTTTGAGACAATTCAAACACATGCTCTTGCTCATGGCTTGAAGTTGGCACAAAATGACAGCCTTATTCTGTGAGTGTGGAAGCAGCATGGAAACAATATTAAATGTCTACGGATATGTATAGTATTAAAGACAGACACTGGCAAAAGGCCAACCTCAGTACTGGTGCAGCGCAGTGGGGTTTTCCTTTTTCTTTTTCTTGTGCATTATGACATTTGTAGTTCCATCCAGTAGTAATGAAAAAAAGGAAACAAAACTCTTTCCAGTAAAGCATCCACTCTACATGTACAATCTACAACTGATTATTTTATTGAATCTTAATAAATACTTTATTAATAGTTTTGAGATGAATTATTATAAGGAAGAAAGGTGGAAGGTTATTTGAAAAATCTGCCTTGCTGCTTCCCTCCTGCAAAATGTCAGTTTTCTTGTCTTTGGCTGGCTCTTTGGTTAATCCGGACGACCTCATTTGATGACCTAATGTTTTAAAAAGTGAGACACCAGTGAGCATCTTTTTGACTTTGACTGCAAAATTGAGTGTCATGTAGGGTTGTTATACACTTTCCAATGATCCATCACATGTACAGTTATTGATAGTTAGGAAGAGATCAATAATTAGATTTTGTACCAGATGATCTTCAGTCATTTTTCCCAGAGGGTAAACGGTCAAACAGTATCCCTTGTGAACTAAGGAGAAGCTACAAAGAATTTTTTTTGGAAACAAACACAAGTTCCGTTCAGCTCTTTGTATCTAGTTTTTTCTGGTGATGAATGCAAAATTGAAATCAGTTCCCTAAATTATTAACCTCTGGTTATTTCGAAAACATAAGTGCAATATAGTCTATTTAATTTGTACGAATGCACAGTGTGACACTGCAGCAGCTGATATGTGTACCAGCCAGTTGTCGGCAGGGGGACAGCGAGTAAACAAAACCAAGTGATTGGCAGCCGTTCCGCTCGACAGAATCCAGCAAAGAAACTCAAATTGGATGCAAAAACCGCACACTTAGATTTCAATTTCTCCTCCCAGATGGGAGCTCCATGCCCATTGTTTGTGATTTGTCTCCAGTACCTTAAACTGGAGAGTCAAAAACGTTTAAACTGACACAGTCCCAGTAAGGCAAAGTATGTTGGATATGGGCTTGTACTGGTTTGTACATTTGTAAATGTTCCCCTGTTGTAAATGTCCCCTCTGTGGGACGAATAGAGGTATTCTGATTGTTTCTTGTGAAGGGCAGGCGACCATAAAGACGAGGTGAAGTCAGGCTCTTTGGATGTGGGCAGCTTCCTCTGAGCTGCCAGTGCATCACTGCCTCCCCTCTCTTTACATTTCTTCTTAATTCTCACCCTCTCTCATGCTGAAGTCCAAAGCCCAAGAGAAATTAGTCACCCTGCACGCAGTGAAGAGGGAGTTGTTGTGTGTGGGTTTGATCGTGTGTTTGAAGGGAAGAGAGAGTGCAAGCAAGACGAAAGAGAACAGGGAGGGAGACAGAACAAAATTATATTCCATCCAAAGGCTTATAATTCTGCCTTATATCTGAAAATTGATGCTGGTCTAAAAAAAGAACATCAATCTAAGCATCAGAAGTGTTCTGCAGTAACAGGAAAAGCATTGCTGTGCCGTTCCGGATGCGGCAGTGGCAACAGGGAGGACCGAAAATGATAAGATAATCCACAAGAGCCACAGAGCTTAAGACAGGGTTACACAGACTCATACAGAGTTAGAAACAGGGTGCTCTAATGTGAAAATGACCCTACAATACAACATGTTACTGTTACTACAATGGTTAGGTTTCCGGATTTTTCTCTATGCCATCTTGTTATTTGTGAAAAACCAAAGAAGTAACATTAGACTTCCCAACCATTCACGTAGAAGACACCTTCGAACATGCCTGAATTAATGACACCAGTGATATTTGCTTACAATGCAGCCTGTGCACACACAAATCCAGTATCAGTCAAAATAGGAAATCAAACAGTTGGATGTCACCTAGTAAACGTGTATTGCAAATGTGATGTCAGCATGCTTGTTTTTACCTTTAACAAAAACACTCAGTGGTCAGTATGTCAACATTTGGTTACCTGCGGACATCATTTCACAGCACTAAACTTACATAGCAGTCAACCATTGACAGCTAATGCTAACTGGCAGTAAACAGTAGTAGACATCCCTCAGTTTGACTCTCATGATAAGGAATGTTGTTGGAAGATGCAATTTCCCAAAAATAATTCTGATAAATTATATTTTATTCATTCTTTCGACCTTTTGATGCAACCTTTAAAAGACCAATAACTTACATTCTTAAGAATAATAAGACATAGGACTTTCTTTAAAATGGATCCAACTTTTTAAATCTCAAACCATCCTGGCTCAAACACATACTCAACTATGTTCCCGTTGTATATTCCTAGTGACCAATAATGAGCTTCACCGGATCGTCACGTTAAAATGTGACTGACAAATCAAAATGCAAAAGAATAATTAGGAGTGAAATGTTCCGTATGTATTTATAGCTGGAGATAGAGGAGGCATGTTTGAATGGATAAAAGAGGCGCGTGAGCTGCAGCTAGCCTTGAGCTAATTCTATCATGGTTGAGAGATAACTCCCAGATTTCTGTTTCTCATCATTTTCATCGTGTACATAAGATCAAGGCGCCGACGCTGGCTTCTGCACAATACACTTAATGACATGGGTACATTTCTTTTGAAGATAGGAGGCTGCTTTGAAGGAGAGTCCCAGCTCTTCTGCTGGGATCTGATGATGGAGAAACCTGACCGGCCTCCGTGTTGGGTCACAAAATCCAACCCGCCTCCTTTTGTTTGTGTGATGCGAGGCGGGAGGGCAGAAGAAGGACCCATCAACATTATCAAGGCAAACAACAGGAGGAAATAGCACAACTTTCAATAAGATAAACAAGCCTTAAAAAGGAAGCAAATGGAAAGACCTTTGACAATAATTGCCAATTTCATTGAGTCCAATTCGTTTAATTATAATCACAGAAGGATTGCTGCTGTCCTGCCCTCTCGACGAAGAAATAACAAGCATAGAAAAATAACAGGCTCATTTTTAAACGCCCGTAATTGCAATTTTCTACCCAAATTACAGTCTAATGATTACAGGCACGAGGTGGAGTTTGACAACAACGCAAGAAAAGAGAAGGACAAAAAAAAAACGTATTGCTAAGGACCCTCAGGCACCCCAAGAGAGGATAAGAAAAAATATTCTGCCAACGGAAAATCAGAGCTCCCTTGCACCACTAGGAACCAGGGTTACGAAGTGGGTTTCTTAAAATCTGCAATCCCCAGCCCTTTCCCTGGGCCAATGGTTAGGGGCTTGGAGAATTTAGTTCCTCACTGCTGTGCTGGAGAAGGGGTTGATGGGAATTTGGCGTAATGGCAAAGTATTGAGAGTGAAAGCTGCCAAACACTGAATACCTCAAGGGAAAAGAAACAGAGTGATAGATTAAAGGAGGGAGAGAAAGGGCTTGTTGGAAAAGCCTGATGCACGACAAAGCTGAAAAGCACCTCCAATGAAGAGTAAATCCCTAAGCTCATTGTCCTCAGTGTCCACTTGAAGAGTCATCTGGAGGAATTACCCAACAGAGTCACATGACTACTTTACAGAGGATGGATAAACATTTTGGCTTAGAAAATGTGAGTTTGAATACATGAGACGTCCGTACACAAAAAGTATTCTTGAGAGCAAGACGGACACATTTCAAAAGATAAAGGATTTCTTTTTTTAAAAGCAGAATTGTGGATGGAAACCTGAAAACACCTCTAAGGATTGTTAAAATCAGTGGTTACCAGCTTGGATATCCGGTGTACGGGGGGTGAAAAGACGATAAACAATATGTCTAAAGATATATTTCTTTCTGATTTTATCTAAAATTGACAGAGATTCTGAAAATGTATTCATTTAAACTGAAAAGTTTAATCTATTGTGGGAATGTTGCCTTTATATGCAGGACATGAGTGGGTTTGCTCGGGTTAGTACAACAGAGTCTATGAACTTTACATGATCGAGCCCATAGGATCAGTTTGTACTCAAGTCATGCATTGCTGAGCAACCAACAGAAGGAACTGAAATAATACAATGAATGACACACACACACACACACACACACACACACACACACACACACACACACACACACACACACACACACACACACACACACAGAGCATTAAGAAATACAGACGCCTGGGAACACATGCAGGATGCAATCACACAAACCATTCACATAAACACTCAGGAAAACACCCACTTTTCCAAACACTGTTGCACTTCAGATGTACACACACCCTTTCTCTCTCCCTCTTTCACACTCATGCACACCCACAACAAGACATACATATAGCAAATCAGCATGAATAAAGAAGAGGTGCAGTTGTGTTTCACAGCCTAATCTCTGAGGAGAAAAGACCTTGCCGCATCGGCATGGATCAGCCCCGGCGAGTTTGGGACACTGCTGGTTTCCAGGAAACCAATATATTTGTTTATTGTCCTGGTGTTTTGTCGGCGGTTACAGTTCATTGCAGCCAGCCCATCTTGGGCATGCTCCCTTAAATGGCATCTATAAAACATAAGATGTGCTCTCCCCATGTCCTCCTCCTCCTCAGTACATGACGGAGCTGCACACGAGCGTAACAATGCTGCATTCGTTCGCTATGGTAGGCTTTGAATTTTCCTTTAAAAACCCGATGGATGCACCCCGGCAGCTCGAGCTGGATCATTGAGAGGTGGAACAAACCGTGCTTTCTAAATACATTAGCCTATGAACACCGCTGAGCTGCAAATCTCAGGGTGCTGAAATCGGGTGTAATCATGTAGATAGATGGCTGAGTTTTTTATTGTTCCACTAAGCCAAATCTGCAAGGCTGGTGGTGAATACAGACTTTCTGAAATGATGCAAGACCTCAGATTTGTGGTGCTGCATTGCTCTGTTCATTGTGACAAGACACTGGGCTGTGACATGTGTATGTTTTCTGAATATATATTCGGCATACCGACGCTATGGAAACCGGGTGATGTCAGTGTTACATGGAGAAATTTGGAGGGACTTTAGTCTCAACAGGCAATCTGAATACTACCACAGGGCTTCGAATACATACATACATAAGTGCAAAAACTCAAATGTATTGTTTTGTCTCATGCCTGCAAAACACAAGCCAGACTCTCATATTATGCCCTATTGATCTGACAGCATGAGCAGGAAGCTGCCGGAGAACACAAATACTGCCTGGGGTGGCTCCTTAAAACTAGAGACAAGCCTCTTATCCCTGGTGTTCTCTTCCTCTGGAAATCACCTGGTGGCTCATGCATATCAAGTACTCTCTACAAGCCTCCGTCTGCGCTCTGCCTTCACCTGGATCTGTTTTTTGTTGCAATGTTTGCGAGGATGTTGGCTTTTAAAAAGAAAAGCACGACTGAGATTGCAAACTAATCGGTCTTACCTCTACATCTGGCTGTTTTGCAGAGATGCTGTGCCACATAAACGGCATGAGCAACCATTTTTGATTCAACACTCCTTTGGGAGTATGCATGACAGCAGTGACAAATGGCAAGGTTATGGTGGCAGGATGTTTACAGGTACAAAGACAACTTTATTCTAAGCCTTTAGCTCGATAACAAATTCCCAATTCTTTTTTTTTACAACAACCACTGCAGAGCGCACAAATCTTTTCCAGTGTTGCTATCAAATACAGTGTAACTGTCACAGGGATCCCATCTCCAGTAATCCCTTGGTGGCCTTTGCTCTGTCTGTCAGCAATACCAACCAATAACACGGCACAATAAAACCCTCCAGAACAACAGTGGGCCGCAGGCAGCTTCAAGGGCTACTGACGGCTATCTATAAAACAATATAATGGGTTGCCTGTCAGTGAGTGTGAAAGGGAAGATCTACGCCTCCTTTGACTCTCTGACGGAAGGGACTTCAATTAATCACAGCAGAACTTATCAGCCGCATTAGGAGTGTAAGGTTATTACCATCCTCATATTCTGCAGGATGAAATGCGATGATAGCACTAATTGAGGGATAAAAAGAAAAACAGCTGACCGCACAACTTGTCAAGGGGATGAAGGGCAGATAAAAGAAGAGGGTCAACAGAGATAGGCTGATATGGAGAGGAAAAAAAGGCAGAGTAGGGGGGGAAGTGGGAGAGTCAAGAGGGGAGGGGTTGTAGAAATAGAAATATTCACAGTGGTGTGTAAGCATAATCATAAATATCTACAGTGTGTGTGCAGAGCAGCTGGCAGCCAACATAAGAGGCCGTTTTCATTAGGGACTCCGTCCATGTCTTCTTAACGTAATCCAACATGATAACGGCATTGTGCTTTTCTTAAGTCACAAACAAGCCGCTTATAGCTAGAGCTGCTTTTCATTCATTTCATATTTAAGTTGAGGGGACTGACAGTGATGGAGGACACAGCCCACAGCATGCAGTCAGCTCCAGGTTACAGTTTAACTGTGGGGAGCCATGTTTTTGTTTGGGGGTTACCTTACAGGTGAAGCTTGGATAAAGAAATACGATGCACTCTTTTGTGGGGGCAAAAAACTGGAAAACTGAACACACCAACAGATTGGATGTATTCTACTGCATCACATTGCAAGAAAAGACAATAGATAGATAGATAGATAGATAGATAGATAGATAGATAGATAGATAATGATAAGAAAGAAAGAGGGATTATTACATGCCAGTTTTTACACAAGATTATCAGTGTTGAATCCAGTAAAGAATTGTTTTTAATTCTTCTTATCTAAAGCCATGATCAGACATTGTCTTGTTTGCATGCATGCTGATGGGACCATGCACACCACACATCATTTGCCTTCATATCTATGGGGGGAAAAGGAAGTTGGTTTTTGAATGTTCACCCATCTGAGAGTTCCTTTAGTGCCTTTGTGCACCCAAAAAAAAATCAGCCACCCAGATCCCTCTGAGGGGAACTATTTGTGTGTCTAATTTAAGCAGCCAATGACTGTTTCATCATGTTGCTGCACAGATCTGATCTTCTCTGAATGAAAACAGCATGACGCTTTACATTACCCAACCCACAGCTACACCTGTACGCCACATTAAATCATTAGTTCCTCACAAGTTTATAACTATTAATCTAAGGGAAGCAAACGATCATGAAATCGATACGCTTATTTTTATTCTAGCGTTTGGATGATTGGCTATATCGCAGTGACACGTGAGCTGTTTGAAATTCGCATTTAAATAGTTTGAGGTCAATTTCCCAACGTTGTAAAAGCCACAGAGATACATTAGTGTACACAATACATGACAACAACATGTTTTAAGGGTAGGCTATGTCAACTTACCTGTCGTTGTGCTGTCAATTAATCCCCTGAAACGTCCCCTTCATTTATTCTCCATTGTCAACCACAAAAACCAGGGAGCTCTTCTTCACAGAAATGCCATTTCCTCGTCGTTTCAAGACGCCCTCGACAACACATTACCTAAAAACACTAATATAATGTCAGAGCTGTACGGACTCTCAATTCCCGAGTAAAATAAGAGGAAATTGGGGCTGGTGCCTACTTGCAGGCGGCGGTCTAAAAGTCTATAAAAGTTGATGTTCCTCCGGTTTTGACTCACAACTTCCTCCCGGCCGGAGCGGCTCAGCAGCTGGACAACACGCCGGGCCGTCACTCATACTTTCTGGATGATTATTATTTTTGAACAATCCTCCTTTTGGGTTGCGGTTGGGTTTTGGCAACGTCTTCGTGCAGTTAGAGAAACGGATTTGAGGTACCCGAGTGGATGAGAGGGAGCAGCCGGATCATGTCAGTGTGCAGAAGCTGTGGGGCTGTGTCTGTATTTTAGCGCCACCCAGTGGAGTTCTGCGGTAGGGACAGGAAGGATCTCACCCAGCTCCACATGATAATAACCGGATGAATGGGCTTTCTCAAGAAAAACAGCTCACTATCTATAACTGAGAAATAAATGTCCCTTAATGTGGCTTCACTTGAATTTCCAACGGTAATTGTTGCTTCCTACGTTGATTAATACATGTTCTGTATCAATGTCCACCTCCTATACTGAGGAAATGCATTGCAAAAAAAAACATTAATGTGAAATGGTTTGGAAGTGCATGATGAAGCTATCTTTTACAGATGTATATTTTTTTATCTTAACAAATTAAAAGAATATAGAACAAAATTGTGAAAATAGGCCACATTTTAATGTTTAATGAAGATCTTTTAAATAAGTTGCTAAATTTGCTAGAGAGATTGTGCACAGCAATATTTTTAAACAAATACCAGCTGCATGAGCATGCACAAGATATGCACATGGCACACATAAGAAACACTTTGTATGTAATATGTTATCTCTTTTACATACCATAGATCTTACAACTATGAAATTAAATATAAATGCGTTCTCCCAAGAAAAGTTAGACTTTCTTCTTAGCTTAAAAAATTCAAAGGATTATGACTTCCCCTTTTTCTGACAACTCTTCCTCACATAATCATTTGTGAACAGTCCCTTTCCACAGAAGAGCTTTTACTGTATGTGCATTAGGCTCCTGCTCACCAAGGTTATCATAATACATCTGTGTGTCTCTGACATTCAACTTCCGCTCTCCTAAAACATTATTGCCTGGTCTAAAGGCTTCCCCTCAGTAATTGCATTATCATCTCTCCATTTCTCTAGTCTGTTTAGGCCTGCCCTCCGAAAGACAGCAATGGCTAGAATAATCAATACCAACCTTTGAGATAGCCTGTGGAGATGCGAGGCAAGCATTTGGGTTTGGATTTGATTGATTTTGGACACCCTCAGAGAGTGTTATCATCATAAAGCCAATGCCATCTAACTCATAGACATCTCTGCAAACACACACAAAAATGCAAGCAGAATCAAAGGGCAGAATACCCAAATCCCAGGGGACTGAATACAAAAAAATGTCAGGCTATTATCAATGACCTGGCAGAGCCATTACATTCAAAGCAGATACATGCCACATTGCTTCATCACTGGCTATCGATAGAAAAAGCTGCTATTTTGATCGTATTGACGTCATTCATATATGATAACCAAAGTCATTCTGCCTCCCTCACACATACACACACACACACACACACACACACACACACACACACACACACACACACACACACACACACACACACACACACAGACACACGCACCGAGAAAGGAGATGACCTCATTAATCTTTAGTGCATTGTATAGACCCATCCTGTCATCCCTCTGACACTGTGGTGTGTGACACGGCTCTGCTCATTAAATCATATGACAGGATGAGGTCAGCCGTGAGGTAAGGTGTCTCAAGCTGTGCGAGAGTAGATAAAGTCCGTATAGCCTCTGTGAGGGAGCTCAGCAACAAATGTATGCAGCAGCTGAAGTGAATCACGAGGTAATCCCAGTTAGTGAGCTTTATGTGTCAAAAATCTAATGAAAAAGCATCTGCTTTGGTTTCTTTGAGGTCATATTGTGTGTGGGGGGGGGGGTGAGGAACACACATGAGCTAAGTGTGAGGCGTCATGTACATCTCACAGAGGATACAACACTTACTGTAGTTGGCACCGTGCATTGCACTCATCATCCCATGCTTGTCAGCCTGTAATTACTTTCTCTTCACACATGAAACAATAGATATGGAGGGCGACATTGATTGTGGTGCTTTGGCTTAAAATAACAGCACCCTGCAGGGAGCCCTCTGCCTGAACCCTCACTCGCCTTCACCGCAGAAGTGTGTTTGAAGACAGTGGGACGCCTACCAGAAAATTGCAAGAGGAAAAATAGGAGGCATAATGGCTTCAGGAACAGAGCTGGCCATCAATAATGCAGAGGAGGCAGCGGTTAGTGCTCCCTTTAATTCAACAGGTCTGCAGACAGCGGGACAGTTATTCTTCCTCAGCTGCAGATGCTCGGTGAGAGGCAGCTACATCAGGCTTTATGGCTTTGTGTGTGGTCGCACTGCCAGGTCTTTACCCCGACCTCAATCCCGATTGCAGCCATTAATGGGTTTTCATCAGGGGCCCTTCCTAATGGAGTTTCCAACTTCTCCAACTCGCTCTGATGCCAGTGGGGAGCTGTAGCCACAGAGAAAGAAATAATGCCCAAACAAAGTCAGGATATATGATCTCAATTTAGTCCGGCGAACATTGAAAGCGTCGACAGCTTTAATAAACAAAAATGTAGCACAATCAAAACAGCCAATGTAACACTGCAAACATTACCATATAGAACATATATTGTCTTACAGGTCGAACATTCAAGTTTGACAAAAGTTCATAAATCTGCCATCAAGAGGAGGAATAAAATGCTTTTATGAATGTTTGTCAAAACGTTGTCACCTACTGTATGGGAGAAATCCTTAAGACATGGGAAAACAGATTGGGTCAAATAAAATGGCAAACTGCTTGTTCTCTAACTCATTTAAAGAAACAATAGAAAGTCACACACTCATAACCCAGATGCAAACTGTTTGATGAATCTGGTGAGGCTGCTCTCTGTTTTTATGGCCCTGAACTGTGGAGAAACCTCTTCTTGGATATTAGAACAACAAAAAACTCCCTTAAAACTATATTAAAAGTTTGTATTGTGATCCAACTTTTTTTAAATTGTAGTTTTTTCTATCACTAGTATATCTTATTTTTGCTTATTTTTATCTCACTGTTGACTGAATATGTGCTTGCAAGTTTCTATTATTGTATATATTTAATATACTAAATAACAGTGTAGGATGAAAGTGTCTATCCACAATTTAAGTAGCAGTACCATTACATTATATTAAAAACTGCATTGTAAAACTTCTACATTCAAAATTCTACTCACTGTTTTGCTGTTCGTATTGAAAGCAAAATGTACTTCTAAAGTTTTAAAGTATCAAAAGTATCTTGTTCTGCAGAAGACTGACACCTGTATGCGTCTTATTAGTATGTGATATTATATGATTAAATGCTGTAGTAAGTACAAAATTGAGGCGATAATACAAGAGTAGTTTATTTGATGTCTACAATACCTGTAAGCTTCACCAGAAAAAAAAGGGAGACAGGATACAAATCTTATTAAAATGAAGATGCTGTGTAAATCTCACTCCAGTGCATTCATTTTGCAGGGTCACACAATGATAAAGAAAGTCCAGTGGTGTTTTTTGTCTCTGTTTTTATAGTGACTGCATCTTACATGACATTCCGACTTTCTAATACAGATCTGATATTATATCATAGAAACAAATTCTCCCGTTGCTTCACCGTTTCTCTTGGATTCAGAGCAGCCTCTGAGAGAAAAGTAGTGGGTCATTTATCAGCAGAGAGATTAAATCTTCATCCACTGCTTCTGGATGTTGAGAGTACTTTATCTTTGAGAGCGGAAATGTTTTTCTTCTTTTTTAAATCAATTCTTTATTGCAAAGGAAATCATTTCATTTCATGTTATCACTTGCCAGCAGGTGGAGTTGGAAACAGCAAGCCATAAAACAGCTGTTATGTTAAAAAAAAATTGATAAACAGACATTGTGTTAACACTCCTGCTGAGTCACAGAATTACGATATGTCAGTGATAACATGCAAGATAGACAAAACTCCCATCTGTTAAAGTCGTTAACAAACACAATTATTTTTGTGAGCCCCTTCTACAGCATCACAGCTCCAGTTGATTTCAATTGGTTCTCATCTTTTGAAACTGTAGCTCCATCTACTGGAGAACACACATAGGTACAAACACCTCTGTGAAATGAAAAAAACAAAACAACATCATCACTGCATGAAACTCAGCTTTACAGTCATGTCAATAAAGCATAGAAAGTGTTTATAAACTATAACCTTCAGGAAAGTACTATTATATCTTCATACAAAACTGATTTCTGTGTCCTTGACTGTAGTACAATTGAATAAATGGCAATGCATAGTTTTCTTCATATCAACAAAAAGATTTAGTTTTGAAATTCAGGGTTGTTGTGAAATTAGCAATACCACACTGTGAAAATATTCCATTACAAGTCAAATCTTAATTCTCTCCTCATAGCATCAAAAGGAAATGGAGTGTGGACTGCTACTTGGAGAAGTCCCAGTTCACCTCCTGCCCTGCCGTGGTGCCCTTGAGCAAGGCACCGGACACCCCACTTCACTCCGGGCGCTGTACAATAGCTGCCCACTGCTCCTAGTACTAGACTCCTGGTACTAGGATGGGTTAAAAGCAGAGAACACATTTCACTGTGTGTGCTGTGTGCTCTGCATGTGTGACCATTAAAAGAGGGTTTCATCCCTCCCAATTCTTCTTCTATTCTAAATGTACTGCAAAAATACAGTCAATCAGGGAAATGCAGTATATACTATGTTGTGTATTTTTATAGTTTATTATGAGTAAATCTACTTTCCACAACTGCAGCAAATAGTGGAGTAAAAAGTAAAATATCTTGCTCATAGAAGTACAGTTTATATTAGAATAAATACAGTACCAGTCAGAGGTTTGGACACACCTTCTCATTCAATTGTTTTTGTTTATTTTATTTTTGTTCTACTTTGTAGATGAATACTGAAGACATCAAAACTATGAAAGAACACATATGGAATTATGTAGTTAACAAATAAGTGTTAAAAAATCCAGAATATGATTTTTATTTTATATTCTTCAAAGTAGCCCCTTTTGCCTTGATGACAGCTTTGCACACTCTTAGCTTCTCTCAGTCAGCTTCATGAGGTCGTCACCTGGAATGGTTTTCAATTAACAGGTGTGCCTTGTCAAGAGTCAATTTGTGGAATGACTTGCCTTAATGTGTTTGAGGCCATCAGTTGTGTTATGCAGAGGTAGGGTTAGTGCACAGTGGAAAGCCATATTTGACTACTGATGTAATCCATATTATGGCAAGAATGACTCAACTCAGTGAAGAGAAACGACCGTCCATCATCATTTTAAGAACTGAAGGCCAGTCGATCCGGAACATTTCAAGAACTTTGAATTTATCCTCAAGTGCAGCCGCAAAAAGCATTGAACACTATGATGAAACTGGCTCTCATGAGGACCCCCCCGGGAAAGGAAGAGCAAGAGTTACCTCTGCTGCAGAGGATAAATACATCAGAGTTACCAGCCTCAGAAACTGCCAATTAAAGCACCTCAGATTAGAGCCCACATCAATGATCATAGAGCTCAAGTATAGCAGACAATCTCAACATCCACTGTTCAGAGGCCTTGCGTGAATCAGGCCTTCATGGTCCAATTGCTGCAAAGATCCACTACTGAGGATGAATAACAAGAAGAAGGGAATTGTATGGGCCGATAAACACAAGGATTGGACATTAGAAAGTGGAAATATGTACTTTGGTCTGACGAGTCCAAATTTGAGATTTTTGGTTCCAACCTCTGTGTCATTGTGAGATGCAGAGGAGAGGATGGTTTCTGCATGGGTGGTTCCCACCGTGAAGCATGGAGGAGGAAGTGTGATGGTGTGGGGTAGCTTTGCTGGTGTCACTGTTGGTGATTTATTCAAAATTCAAGGCACTCTTAACCAGCATGGATACCATTACCACAGCATTCTGCAGTAGCCAGCAAAATATAAATCATATTCTGGATTTTTAACACTTTTCTGTTTACTAGATAATTCTTTTATAGTTTTGATGTCTTCAGTATAAATCTACGATGTAGAAAACATTTAAATACAAAACTTAGAATGAGAAGGTGTGTCCAAACATTTGACTGGTAGTGTACATCAAAAGTAGCCTACCTTCCAGCTATAAACAAATACACAAAATGCATGAGACAGCAAAAAATACAAAATGCGCTCATACTTGAATTGACTCTTTCCAAAAATACAACTATACTAATGCACACATAAAAAAACGAGGATCAATTCAAATAACATAAAACGTACAGAATAAAAGCACAGTTGGCATCCTTACATCAGGTGGTGATGGTGGTTGGAATAAGCAGAATTGGGAGATGGATGTTTTGTTTACCTGGTAACGGTGATTTCTAAACGCAAACACAATCAATAGGCCTACTGCTGCAGCCTCAGTCTTTAGTGCTGTCGGCTGAAAGATGGACTGTGACCTCAGATAAAACTGATTATGCAACATAGTTACAGATCACTCTTCCCCTACCATTATTGCTGCTCCTCATTCAAAACAAGGACTCTGAGCCTAATGCCCAACTGCAGCTCTTTGTGCTCGGATTGACTCTCAGTGTTGATGCGTGGTCAGGGGAACATGGTGAACTATGCTTACTGGGCCTATTCAAAAGTAGATGCAGATAGTGATCAATCATTGTACTCTGGTACATAAACCAGGCACTATATGTTTTAGACATCTGCCACCATGTCTCCAGTTTGTTTGCTCTCCAGGATAATAATCAGTACATTTTTAAAAAGGCACCCTTTTTAAAGTGTTAAGTGCAGTATACTATTCCTAGATAGATGCTGATTTTGTGACAGATATGTGGATTACATTAAATTGTGTAGTTTTACTTTATGTAGTATCCACCGAGTGGACGTATAGAAAGGTAAAATGTAAAACTACAAATAATAATACTCAAGTACGGTACCTCAAAGTTTTACATATGTAGGCCTACTTGAGTATGTATGGTGACCCTTGTGTAATTTATTTAAACATCCGCAGTTGGTGGTTTATTAGAAAGTGAGCCACTCACTGACATGTACCAGTCATCCGAAAATCAATTACTCAACAATCTGAGAGATAATGTTCCTTTTGGGGTCTTTTCAGAATAATTAAGAGTTTTTTTAGCTTTGATTAAACGATTCGTATAGTCTTTTTTGATGTGTTAAAGTAAATATTTTTGAGTTCCCTTTATTATTGTGCCAATGAATAATCTACTACATGTATGGTAGCATATTTTATATGTCCTTGGCTGACTTTCATATAAACATCTGCTAATCTTTGTGAATAAAGCTGCTAAACATATTTCTTGTAGTTGATATTTTTGGATGTGTGTGATGTGTTCACGGCTGGCAGCACATTCCCGTGTGAAGCCCTGCCTTCTGAGATGAGTTATCAGCCGGATTACAGGCTGCACGCAGCCAGCGAGGGTTTTATTCTGTTTGAATGAGGAAAACATCGTGTCTGCCTGCCCGAAAGCTGTCACATGGGGCCGAGGAGGGGTAGAAAAAAAATCGCTTCCTGAAATGATTCTCACCGCTGGCTGTGCATGTTCTTTTCTCTCAAACGTAACATCGCATCGCGTTTAATTTCCTATCCGGAGCTGTTTTGGTGTCGGTGCCGATGATGATCAGTAAGGTAAAAAACGCCATGTCCAGCCTGGTGGGAGGCATGATGCCGCACGGACACCACCACCACCACAACCATCATCCAGGTGGCGGGCAGCCCGGCGGACCGGACAGCCTGCCGCCGCGCTTCCCATACGGCCGACCGGATTTCTTGGACCTCACCCCGGAGCTCCTGCAGTACTCCACGGAGCACGCTTCACGGCCGGTGCTCACGTTAAAGAGAGACAGCAGGCTTCCCTGGAGGTCGGGATACGCAGAGTGAGTAGCGTTCATTGACGAGATGTCCCTAAAAAAGACATTCACCAAATATTAGGCTTATGTGTATTACCCCTGAGTGTCAGGCCCGTGTTGCTGCAGCCTCAGCAGCTGTAAGAGCACTGCAGCAGCCAGATGATGGCCAATATGGCCTTTTGCTGTTGTACAGTTTCTACCTCAGAGTTCCTATTTGCAGCAGTGTGTAATTTGTGAAAACGCTCCCTATCGTACAGTGTCGTTTGTGAACAAGGATATTTGACTACAGGCTTCTCCTCAAGGCGAGTTAAAGATTTGTGCTAGACTGTCAGAGGGCACAAAAGTGAAAGCAGGAAATGTCTACCTGCTCATACAAACAAATCTGTACAGTCTGTGCATTCTCTTATATTCACGTCCTGTTTGATGCTTCCACTTTCCAAAAAACCTTTGAGAGCTCCATTTTTCAATCGTTTGCCTGTGTGTATTCACAAAGAGCCCCTGAGCTTGTGGTCTTATCATGTCAGTTGTTTTCAACTTAGTCTAGGTCTCCAATGAACATTCATATTTTTTCATTTAATACTCCAGGATGTTTCATAATTTGTTTTAAAAAAAAGAAGGTATTTTAGTGACCATTCACTTTTATTTATGAATGTACAGAAAGGACGCTCTTCACGCTCTTCATCCCTTATCTGTTTGCTTTACTGCAGGTGTGTTTACACTCCTTTACACCTGCAGTGATCACACAGTTAGAAACAGATCAGCACAATTTCATTCACACTGTGGTCAGGATCTGCTGTTGGGGCGATTCCAGCTGAGGTAAAGCACTTTCACATATTCCACTCTCCCAAAGGAGGAGGGAGGAGGAGATGTGAAGGGCTGAATAGCTCCAGTCCTACAGTAATGTGGGCTATACCCCCTGCCTGCCTCGATTTGGGAAAGAAAATGATGATTCATGCAGAGAGTCTCAAGGGGATGGGGACGAGAAGTGACGTCACATATGGGTCTCTGGCTGTCTAAGAAAGGTCAAATAAGGTAGCCATAATGCATAAAGGGAGGTCAGTGTGTACGTCATCATTTCTTGTCTACATTCTAAAAAGTTGCCGAAAAAACTGTAATCAAAGCGTTAGCAGTGCTGTTTACGACACAACCTAATCAGCTGATCTGATAATGCATCAGCTGTCAGTGTAAACATCTAGAAAAACAAGACCCATCAGCGTTAAAGCAACACAAAGTGAGCAGACAAAAACGAACATAAAAGTAATCACACAGCAATGTGACTGAAAACATATGTAATTTACAAGAATTACCACAGCATTAATGCCAAATTACTGCTGTAATCAGGTTTTAAAGATTGTACACTTGGATGAATGTACGGCAGTGTTTATTGAGTGGTCGATTGAGTGAGTGACAGGGTTTATACAGCCTTGATAACACTATTCTGATTCACCAAAAGGTGTCGAATGAAGTGTGATGTGCATGGGCTGATGAAAACAGGGAGGATTAAAATGTGCAGCCGCACCCAAATCTCACTAATATTCTTTACAAAGCTAGGTTTATGTATTGGAGCATCTATCAGCGTCATCGCATTTGTCTGGTGCTGTAATGAGTGGGAACAACAACAAAAAGTGGAGGTGGATGCCGTCCAGTTGGACTTTGTGCAACTTCTCCACTTTGAAATCACTTCATTAGTGTCATTATAGTGGCACTGATGATTTATTTTTGTTGTTGTGTTTGCCTGCACAGTTTTCTGGTTTGTTTTGGTTTGTTTTCACCAATCCAGATGTACCTTGTATGGTAGTTAAAGCTTTAAGCATTGTTGTTGACTCACAGACACACAGGCTCAAGTTTACAAGGTAATTGTCAACCTAAGGTCCGTCAGCAGTTTTAGCCCTTCACAGGTTCTGGATGCTCATAATAACGAGTATAATTGATGCTCTAATGCCACTGTACAACATTGTGTCAGCATTAACAAGTGAGTGCACTTACGGTAAGCCGCTGAAAGTGCTTTTGTCAAATGGCTATTTAATACAATTGAATATGGAGTCAGGCTTTTAGGCCCAGCACTAAGATAGTATAAAAGAGTGTGAGGATGCAGAGACTCATTTTGGAAATCTATTCATGGATATCATCTGTTATTCAAGCCCAGACATGTGTGGGGACACATTTTAATAACTCATACTATAATATTTTCCATGAGTTCCTATATTAGTCATAATCATTAGTATCTATAATATAATAACTATTTTGGGATCCTATTAATAATGTATGAATAAACAGAAGTTAGGCACTAAAGTACAGGACAAATCATTCAAAGCCCTTTCCTGACGTCAATAAACAGATATAAGAGAATGGATGACTTTTTCACAGAATTATTTCATGGAGAAAAACTTTGCACACATGTTGTATTTGCAGCAGGTTTTAATTGCAGTATCTACATTATGCTCTAAGCTATTTTCAACTTACCACAGAAGCTGTGATTACTTTAATAGGAATTTTATTTCAGCATTGCACCATGTACCTCACAAACATGACGAGCAACCTCCTCTCCCTGAAAAGGAATTCAGACTATGACTCTCCTTCTTACGAGAGAAGACATCGCACAGGCCTGCAGTGTTTGTTTAGCTGCTCACCTCCACCTAATACAACATAGCTTAGCAGCCACCAGCAATTCATCTTTTAAAACATTCAAATTTCCCAAATCCTCTCAAACTTTCCAGTCTATTACCCTTAAATGTGTCTGTCCTGTGGTGTGCATCTAATTAATCGACAGACTCCTCAAACTAGTACAGAGTTCTTGTTTTTTTATATCCATTTTAACTACTATTTATTCATAAAGCATCATGACACATAAAACCACACATCAGAGCTACAACAGCCAATAATTCAAAAAGTAAATTTTTTTTATGGAAATTATCAACTACCCAAATCTAAAAGGATTATTTTATAGGTGTAATCATTCAGATGAACCATTGGTTTGCGTCTGACTGAACCACAAAACTTCATCAGCGTTTATTGAGTTGCAGGGGTTGATAAGACACGAGGTGAATTGCAACATTTTCTAACCACAGTCGTTCTTTTCGCTAAAGAATCTGGCTTCTTTTCCTGAGAGAAGATGTCTAAAAACACCACAGACATATTCATCACATTTATAACGAGAAAAGGCCCGTCTGCTGCAATCATAGATTTCACTGGAACTCTCAACTTCCTCTTTTGAGCTTTCCTTGCCTAATATACTGTTTTACAAAAATTACTAAAGTTATTTCAAGTCACAAGTTACTGAAACATATGACCGAAACAGAGATATGCTAAAGAGTTATGTCACAATTTAGAAATGCTTGAGCTTCTGATTTTGAATCACATCCTCCCACGCCGCAGACATGGTGTTCAATTATAGCTCATTGAGCGCATGTGACTGCTTTCAAAACAGAGAATACAGCTGATTCTTTGCTGTGGTGGAGGTGAAACTTCATTATTATACTGCAAACATGTAGACAGAAGGCATTTACTTTCATGTTCAACCTAGTCTTTCCTTAAAGGGGCCCTATTAAGCCTATTTTCAGCTTCATTTTTGTATTTTGTGCCAAAAAAAAATAAAAGTGCTTTATTTTTTTAAAACTGCCTGTTCTCTTTTCACCCTCTGTCTGAAACAACCAGTCTGCTCTGATTGTTTAGCTGGCTGGCTCTGTTGTGATTAGTCAACTGCTTAGAGATGTCCTGCACCTTAGCTTAATGTGTTGAAGGCCTAGCCAATAGAAGCGCGAGTGTTACACAGTGATGTCACTGTCGCAAGTAAACAAAGGACTTCAATTCCACAAATTTGACATTTAGTTCGATAATATAAACTTAACTTACACAAAATATGTTTACCCTAAATGCCACAATGTGAGGCCATTTTATAGAATAATCACTTTATAGGACACAACTTTATAAATGGTATTGTGTTTGCCTTTTTTTTAGCTAGCTCAACTTACTCCTAGACTCTAATGGTGGATGCATCCAATAACAGCCAATAAAAAAACATACTCTTTATTTCATGCCAACTTGTGGCCTTGGCAGAGAGTTAAGACGATGAGCAGGGGACTTTAAATTCTTCTCTGTCATTAGTCCTGATGCAGGGAACGAGTGCAGGACACTTAGGAGCCTGTCTCCTGCTTTCAACTGATTAGACAGTAAAAGGGCTTTTTATAATCCAGATTTGGGAAGCAGTTGCATTTTTTGCCTCATTTCTGCTGAGCTGATATCAGAGCTTTGGGCCAAACAGCAACCATTTTCCACAGTGATTTTAATCAGCTCAGCGGTTCAGAAACTGAGAGGTCAGAGGTCTTATTTGGATGAGATTTTTACTCCAGATTTCCTTCGTCTCTTTTGTGTGACTGTCCAGTTTTTCCTCTTCCGCTGTCACTGCTTGTCCCTCATATTTACCCTCTTTCTCTTTTCCCTTCCTTTAAAGATCCTAGAACTGATGAAGAACTAATCCTTTCTCTGTAAAAGTTTCTGACGGAGTCTTAATGACACTACTTGGATTACTGGAATTGCTCGATAGGCATTAAGCCATATTATCCAGCTAATGTGGCTTTTATCTATAATTGAAAATGACAATGTTATGTAATATGCCAGCATGAAGTCCAAACTGCAGCCTTCCCAAGTCTGCCTAATGTGCAGCTTAAAGGTCCAAGCCAGCAGATGTTTGTTTGTTTAACTCCTGTCAGTAGGCTACAGATTGCAAACACTACAGCTAACCATTTTGAAAAACATGCTGTTGTGGTTTGGATTTGTGTGCGTATGTCTTCCCTGGCAGACATTTCCGTTTACTTAAAAAACGAATGAAAAGGAAAAACTGAGATTATTAATAGTGCTATGAATAAATGGTGCAAAGAGATTATCATTGTGGATATTAACATATAGCCATAACATAATCTCCTTAATCCGTAGGCTATAAGAAAACACAAGTCAAGCAATTATTAAAAACCTGATTATTGTTTTCAATAATGTACTGGAATAATTGAATAATTTTCTGTTTAAAAAATACATCCAGAAACCTAAAAAAGTGTATAATGCACCAACATTTTTTTACATTGAGATAGTTTGAGCATACATTGTTATGAAATACTATTTCTCATAGAGCTACGTAGCAGATTTTCTGCAGCTTCACCACTATTTTTGTGTTCCGCATTGGTCCCGCCGGTGAACACTGCTGCAGTCCATACCAGGCTAGATGATGCTGCCAGAATATGAAACAGTGCATTACTCTGAAGCTATTATCCTTTGCAGGAATCGGCTCATAATAAAAACACTTAATCCCTCCTGCAAGTTCCCTCTGGGACATGACGGCATCCTGTCCCGCATTTTTTCCCTGTCTTCCACTCTCTCCATTATTTTGGCTGCTATTATAATTTCATGTGGTTAGAGGTAGAAAACACTATAAATCATCTGACTCACTTTGGTCTCTCTCCATCAGGGTGATCAATGCGGGGAAGAGCATGCTGAACGAGGACCAGGGCTGTTGTGAGAAGCTGTTTGTGAAGAAGCCGAGCGGCAAAAACCGCAACTCCTCCCTGCTGGAGGACAACGGGGTGAGCGAAGAGACAATCTCCTTCACATCAGAACAGGAGTGTGAGATGAACAGTCTGGCAGCTCCAATCAACAATAATAAAAACATTAGTGCAATGAAATCATATTAGCATGATTGTTGTTATCTGATAGACAGAAGTGTTGCATTTTGTATCATTTTGGTTTTGAAGTCCTTGTAATCTTTCACTTAGTATACCACTCATCCAAATGTCTGACGCTCAACGGCCAAAGACTTAAATCTGTAGTTGGTTGGGACCAAAATCAAAGCTAAAAATGGAAAATCAACTTGATTCTAAATCAATGATAATGAGGCAACATCTCTGCAGAACGCATAAATAGGCAACTGATTGCTTACATCTTAAAAATATTAACTGAAAAGATCTCTATATGTTGTCACTGCCCTCAAGTGTCCAAAACATTTGTTGTTGCCGGTTTAAAGTGTAAGATCAAGCTGAGCATTGACGTATTTTGTTAAGCACACAATCCAGATAGTGATTCCTTTTCTTGACATAATTAAACTAGTGATAGAAGATGGTTTAGATGTTTTAGATGTACTATCAGTGTTTCCCCTAGGATGGAGTCATAGCAGCGGTGCTAAGGCACGCGGGCCCAGCTAAGTGTGAGTTTTTTTTGCGTGCGAAGTGCGCCCCGCCTATATGTTTCTATGTGTCTGCCAGCACAAGAAAGGCTCTTGAGGCCTAGTACATACAGTGGCAATGTCTCAAGATTTAGTCAAATACACATTTATTGAACATACAGTAACACAAATAGTGTTACAAATAGTTGCCGCGAGGGCTAGGGGGCACCACTTATTATTATTTTAATAACATTTAAAAAAATGTGCCACCGCTTTTTGTATATATAGGGGAAACACTGACTATTCCTCTACGCACACACAGACACACCACAACCAACACACACACATTCCCTTTAGTTGTACATTAATTACGTCATCCCTTGCTGCACCCCTCCCCATGTGGGTGTAGCATTAGAGCAGTTAGCAGGTGTCTTGTTGCTGTTCATCTGTTAGTCAGTCACTCACGCCAACTCTGCTTGTAAACATGCCAGCAAACACAAAGATGGTAACGCCCATCATTACTCATTGCATCCTGTTAGATCAGTTCATTAGAGTCTCTGCATCACTTGTGTTGATCATTTAAAGAAACATCACAGAACCCTTGTAGGTCAATATTACTTCGACTTTATGGGTTTTGCACATTTGTGTTCCATATTTTATTTTGCCATATTCATCATAGAAGTTTTTTTTGCCAGCTTTCCTATAATATTTAATATAGACTTGTTGCAACTCTGGTTTAGTGACACCTGAAATGAACTAATCCTATTGCTTAGCATTAAAACAAATCAAAAGAATGTTACCATCATATTGATAGGGTCTTTACTTTTTCTATATTTCATTTTTATCACTACATCTATTCTTTACAACATATACTTTATACATTTGTATGTTTTCTTCCAGGATGGTACAGGAATCCCTATGCACTACTTCGGCGTTTTTGATGGACATGCAGGTTCTGGAGCCGCCATCGTGGCCTCCAAGCTTCTTCACCGCCTCATCAGAGACCGTTTGGGAGAAATCTGCCACCTGCTGGAGAATCCCACCAGTGCACCTCCGATCTGCCTGGCCAAGAACGGCAGCTCGTACCAGGCGGACTCAAAGAAGGGGGCGGCGCAGGATACAGAAGACCCCGATGCTGTCACCGACTCGTCAGTACGCTTTCACATGGAGAAGGTTGTCAGCTTGGAGAGCCTGGTGATGGGAGTCATAGAGACCGCCTTCTCACAGATGGTGAGCAGATGTTTCACTAACAAACTGTGAGAAAACAAGACATCAATGTGTTAGCTGCTAGAGGTATTTATGAAAACATTTATTTTGAAGAACAACAGTACTGTTTTTTAGAAGATGAAATTATCCTCCAATTTGATCAGGATTTAAAAGGGCCCTTTCCTGTAGTGTGTTGTATAGGTTTGTGTGCATATAAATGGTCTACATCACTATTTAACACTTACACTTCTATTGGCTAGCGCTTCAACGCATTGTACGTGTTGCTAAGGGGCAGGACACCTCTAAGAGGTTGACCAATCACAACAGAGCCGGCCAGCTAACCAATCAGAGCAGACAGGGCTCTGGTTTCAGACAGAGGGTGAAAAGAGGTGCTGCAGCACAGGCAGAATGAGAAAAACAAAGAGCTTTTGGAACATTAAAGCATGTAAACATGTCACAGTAGAGACACAAAATACAATTATGATTAACATCTCAAGAACTTTGAATTAATAACCATAAAATTGGTAAATGTGCTAAAACGCTAAACTAAGAAGGATAACATGGTAAACAATAACCATCGTCATTCTGAGCATCTCAGAGTTGATCATGCAGCCTCACAGAGCTGCAAGCATTTCTGCAGATTCAAACTTTTTAAACCTTTAGCTCTTCTTGTTTTTGGATAACTACAGAACACTTGAGGATTGCATTTGGGCAAATAGGCCAAATCTCCTCTGTCTCATCCAGTCTTACTCTCCTCTGATGCACCCGCTGTCTTGTGTAGATGATTATAACCCACAGTGCAGGTAATGTATTCCTCAAAGCCTCCTTGTTTCTCTCCATCAGCAGGGCTGTTTGGTTTGGATGAATATTCATGAATAATGAGCTATTCAGGGTGATGAGGCAAAGTGGGCTCTTAAACCACAGAGGTTTCGTGGCCTTTTCTTTTCACTTAGATTTTCTCTTTGTATTTCAGGATGACCTAATTGAAAAGGAAAAAGCATCATATGCCATCTCTGGTGGGTGTTGTGCCTTAGCTGCCATTAATTTAATGGGGAAGCTCTACGTAGCCAATGCTGGAGATAGCAGGTGAGACAACTGATACAACTTCTACTGCAGACTGCAGAAAATAAACTGTACATCTCTTTAGCTCTCCACTGTACAGTGTGTGGAGCTTTATGTGGAAAATGTTCTCAGTCATAGCTTCTTGTGCCCCCTGGGGTTCACTTTCTGTTCCTGCAGCTTCTCCTACAAACACTAACCAAACTACTCATATAACATCATATGTATAAAACAATTAAAGAAATGTAAATGTTATACTGTGTGATCCATCTCAATTGTGTCTCCCCCTTCCCCTTTGTCTGTAGGGCCATAATCATAAGAAATAATGAGGTTATTCCCATGACAAATGAATTCACACCTGAGTCAGAGAGACAGCGGCTACAGTATCTGGTAAACTTCTGTTTTATATTTTTACATTTCTACAATTATTTAACCAACAGAAACATACAACAACTGCCTGGATTTTGTTTTAAAAAAGGGTTAACTGATCTTGTAAGTGCATAAGTGCATGGAAAGCTGTAAAAGTAATGAATATCAAGTCAAATGAGGTTTTGCAAACAGTAATGTTGAGCATGATAAGCAGACAACATGAAGACGAGGGAGGAAATCCGATACAGTGCTGAAATAATCTGACGTGCATCGGTAGGCTGTTATGAGTCACAGAGTGGGCGGATGATGTTTGCTGCTAAAGAAAACAGATCTGCTTTGTGCCTAACAATGCAGTATACTGCAGGTCTTCTTCAAGTAAAGCATCTTTTCTGCAGTTTATTTAACCTTGCCCAACTGTGTGTGTCACTCCAGGGCTTCCTGAGGCCAGAGCTCCTGGGTAATGAGTTCACTCACATTGAGTTCCCGCGTAGGATCCAGCACAGTGAGCTGGGCAAAAAGATGCTCTACAGAGACCACACCATGACTGGCTGGTAATCCTGGAGATCCTTTCTAATCACATGTCTGACAGTTAATCACTTTTCATGAACTCTGTATCAGACGTCCTATAGTTGTTTAACTTTTTAGAGTTTGGAGTGTTCAGAATTCTCCAAACTGTATTCACCCAATAAAGCAATTAAATAATATAAATCAATCAAAAGCAGCAGCAGCTTTTTTTTGTTTTTATTGATGAATCAATTTGTATATCCATTCGTACAAATCCCAGAGCTCAAATTGACTTGATCAAATTGCTATTTTTCTGACCAAAAAATGAACCACAAATAATTAGTTTGATTTGAAGTTTCAATGTTATAATGATAAGAAAAACACACCAAAAAAACAAGCTATCTTTAACAAACTTATTATTTGTATTTGATTTGAAAAAGAATAATAAAACAATGAATTACTTATCATAATTGTTGCTGAATAATGTGTTTCAGTTACCTACATCTGAGATCTGCTGGTTGTTTTGTTGCAGGGCCTATAAGACGATAGTTGAAGATGATCTGAAATTCCCCCTGATTTATGGAGAGGGTAAAAAGGTAAGAAACAAGTAAAATGTAAAACCCCATGAATACACAGAATCTCCACAGAGAATACATGTTGACTACAATTTATTTGATAAATGAGATCAAGTCAGCATTTTCCTTATTGTCTGACAGCATAATCCCCTATAAGTGGATTTTCCTAGAACTGATTCACAACCAGAACATTAACGTGTGTGTGTGTGTGTGTGTGTGTGTGTGTGTGTGTGTGTGTGTGTGTGTGTGTGTGTGTGTGTGTGTGTGTAGGCACGTGTCATGGCCACAATCGGAGTGACCCGTGGGCTGGGAGATCATGAGCTGAAGGTTTACAACTCCAACATTTACATCAAGCCCTTCCTGTCCTGCGTCCCTGAGGTGAGTGTGAGGACTCAGAAGCAGCTTTGGTTATCAGTGATGTCGGGGGAGTCGCCTCTGCATCGCTGCTTCAGCCACCTGAGAGAATTTAGGATCCATTTGAGCAGCTTTTGGGCCCTGGGCTTTGCTTTTTCAGCCGTTCAAAGCTGTGACTCATAATGTGCTTTTGCTGCCATACTGCAGACTCGACTATGAGGCAAAGAAACAGATTAGTTTAGTGGGGCAATACCTTTTTCCAGTTTTATTTAAAAGATGTTTCACATAGAACAGAAAAAACAATAATCAACAAAGCATGGGAACCCAGTGGTCTTTTAACCTGCACGGTATTTATATCCATATTGTAACGTAAATATCGTCTCTACCTTAGTCTTTATGCAAAAAGAAAACGTTTTTCTTTACAACCATGCTCATACATTTTGTATTCTTAGTCCATGAAGTTATTTGTTAAAACAGTTACTTCTGCGATGACACAAGATACAATTTCCCAAAAACTGAAATAAGTCCTCGTACTGGGAAGCTTGTATCTGTGGAAACAAAAACTTCCCAACACAGGTTAAATCTCATATGCAGTTGTGATTGAGTTCATGTTTAATCCCTGATACAGTTCTTAAATTATTCTGATTATGTAAACCAACCAAACACTCTGGAGCCCTCAGTAAATACAATACATAATAATCCCTGACATGCCAATATCTAAATATATCTTGGTTTTCATGAACTCATTTATTTTTCCATTAGATAAAAATTACAATATGCATGGGCTATAATACATCAGGCAGTTGAATCTATTTGTAAAATACTTACTAGTGCACTAATTATAATTTTTTTGGCAGTACCTTGCTTCTCAGAACATGATTTCTTATTTTGTTTCATGAAGTTAAAATACTCTCCACCTCTCATTTCTGTTTCAAGCGCTTCTCAGCTCACCAATACAGGAATATTATCAGGCATCAATTTATTGAACTGATCCAAATGTTTCATTTAATTTTGTTTTATGTCACTCAAAAAAATGGTATGAACTGGAGCAGCTTTAATTCTGTAGTGGAGCTTGTTCCCTTTCATGCCAGCATACATTGTTATTATTATTTATTGTTAAAATGTTATATTATGCAGCTGCATGTTTCCAAAAAAGGTCTTACCATCTGATATGAGTGGAATTTCTTGTTCTTTGTTTTAATTTGTAATGTGTGCTATTTTGTACAGCACTTTGAGCTACACCTGCTTAATGAAAATTGCTATATAAATAAAGCTTTGTTATTATTTGCTAA
The DNA here is from genome assembly GCF_000735185.1 of Notothenia coriiceps. Lineage (NCBI taxonomy): Eukaryota > Metazoa > Chordata > Actinopteri > Perciformes > Nototheniidae > Notothenia > Notothenia coriiceps. Next base: position 249,837 of record NW_011342671.1, on the reverse strand, counting down.
TCTTCCAGTACTGTACACAAAACATTTTCTTATTTATTCAAAACTGTTCATTCATAATACTTTTCCCGTCACAGGTGAAGGTTTATAATATGGATGAAAACAAACACGGCCCAAACGACGTCTTAGTCATGGGCACAGATGGATTGTGGGACGTCACCACGGACAGGGAAGTGGCAGATGCTGTGTCAGCCTACTTATCCTGCTGTGACCCCTCTGATCCCATGAGGTATGATAAATAATCCTTTACATTAGGCTTTTGTTCTGCCTATATATTCTATCATGTGCCGTGTGAACGTAAATCTACATGAAAGCCCCAGTCTCATAAATCATGTAAAGCAGTACTCAGTATGTCCACTAGGTGGTGACAAACACACAGGTTTCATGCCAAATTGGGCTTTTAGTGATTGTATAATATGTAGAATATATAGTATAAGGTATAGCTTTGGCTTGCTAACACTTCCTTTTAACTGTATAACTACTTTGTAAAACAAGAGGAGTATTGTAAATGAAGCATTTTAATTAACCTTATCTGTAGTTATTTCTATATTACCAATGTGTGCATTTTCTCTATATTTAAGACTTAATCTTAGCGTATTCTTTATTATTGCTTGCCTTTGTTACCTGCTATGTCACTTTTTCTGTCGCGCTGTACATTTTCTACTGCTGGACTTATAAGGGAATTCTGATTCTCAATCAGATTCTGATAAGATGATTTAAGTACATTTTTACATGTGTCAGTGTACAGTATTTTTTACAATTTTTACTTTGCCTATGAAGACACTTATATATTATATTAAGGAGTGAATGTAGTTGACAGCTACACAAACAACATTTTATCAGTTACATGATACTAAGTAATAAACCTTTATTAATAGTTGATATACTGCATAGTAATACAAATAGTGATGTCTTGATCAGTGTCACAATGGACAAGTTAAACTCATATAGTCAACCTATATATATGTATATATGTGTGTTTATAGGTTGACCATCTAAAGTGTCACCCTTCAGATTAATGATGTATCACTTTCTTAGTGGCCACTGTACAAAAGTTAATGTTATGTTATCTGACGCCTTCAATAGGAGATAGAAGAAACCTCTTTCAACATGACACTGCTGTCCTAAAGCTCAAGTTCCTCAAGCATACACAGACCGGCTTTGTGAACTGTATATTCCTGGGTAGCTGCAAACTGATGTTAGGCTCTCTGAATTCATAAAGCTTATATCTGCTAAAGCAACAACAAAATATTTACTTGGTTGAAAAAGAGTCTATATTTAGTAAAGGAAAAAAGAAAAAAATTCAGGTTGAATATGAGTCTGTTTTTAGAGTGTGTGTGTTTGTTCTTGTCCTAAATTACAGTGTTTTTCACAGCAGTAATGACTGTTTTCCTGCATTCTGTGTGGCACAGGTACACCCTGGCAGCCCAGGACCTGTTGATGAGGTCTCGAGGCGTCCTGAAGGAGCGCGGCTGGCGGCTTCCCAACGAAAGACTGGGCTCAGGCGATGACATCACTGTGTTCGTCATCCCACTGGCTGGGCCGGGGACAGAGACATGACACTGTGTTGAAGCCACCGCTATAACAGGGACGGCGCTTCAGGGTCCTTCCCACAGTCCCTCCAAACTCCCTCAACCCTGGACCTGATGACGCGGTGGGAGAAAAAAAAAACCTTTGTCATAGAGAAGACTTGGGTCAAAGCACCTTCATCACACCAGACTGGACCCACTTCAACCCAACCCAGGATCCCATATAGTTTCATGTGACTAAAAGATTTCCAGTGACATCATAAGAGAAGTCACACTCTTCCTCCCAGACCTGCTGTTTGTGACGGTTGCCAGTGAGAATTAAACCCATGTAGTGTTTTTTTTCCCTGTTTATGTTTGAGACTGGATCGCTACTCAATCCTTTTAATGGATTGTTCATTTTCATGTCATGCCGTGAATGGCCCTTTTGTAAAAAAAAAAGAACATAAAAAAGGCTCCCGCAGTTTCACAATCATATATTTTAAAGGAGGTTGCAGTAGACCGGATTGCAGTAAAGAATGTGAGGAAACCAAAGAGATGCTGTTGTGGCATATGGATGGTAATCTGTCAAAAGAAAAAAACTAAAAAGAAGATAAACAAAAAAATATCATTAAATTCATGTCTGTACATACAATAAGCATGTAGGGAGTAACAAAAAAAGGAATGGACCTTTTATAGCTCTGGACTCAATCAGTTGAGTCTGCATTGCTTTACTTCCTGTGTTAACGATGAATGAATGACGACACCTTAGGCACTTAGAGACGGTTACACATGCTCTGTGGTTAGCCTTTGATTTGTAATATCTGTTCATTGAATGTGCTCATACATTTGTTTTATTTTTGACTTTACAATAAAGTGTTGCACTTGTGCTGTGTAAAAAAAAATAAGGAGAAAGGATCATATTGTTTGATTTAACTACGTTTTTATTTGTCATCCTTAAGAGGAGTCAGCAATCTGTTCTCTGTAAATGTCTTGGTATAGTAAGATGTGATAAATGTCACACATATGCCTTATTTAGAGATTTTATTTTCTTCAAATGCACTAAATTTGATCCTTGTAGAAGTGTCAAGGAACATTATAGGCCCTTAAATGTAACGTATACCTCTTTTGTACCATTTTGTTATGTTATGTTGTTATTTAGATTATCCTTATATTTTTGAAAACAACATTGGCTATAAGTCGTATGGCCTTATCAGATGTTTTATTTTTATGTTTCTATCCATTAACTATTTGTTTAGAGAGATGATGTATATAGGTAGAGGGATAATATGTACCAGCTTAAAAAATAAAATCAGATTTTTCCCATTTGCTTTGAACTTGTTTATTTTTTCCCATGTGTGACAAAATGGAAATAAACCTTTAATTTGACAAACCCATGAGTCACAATAGTTCAGAGAGCCTGTCACTGATAATTACAGTTTGACTAAGAAGAAAGTTAACTTACTGAATATTCAATTTTTCCTATTCGGAATTGTTAAACAGTAAAATATTTACTGTTTTTTTTTTGTGAAGAAGAACCTCAGCTGGTATATAGTGCCATTTTTTGCTGCACTGCAGACTGTAGCAGGCTAGACTCCTAAAGTAGGTTACAGTATTTCCCTTGCGGAGTAGAAGCATAAAGCAGAGTATAAATACTGCAAAAATGTTGCTTAACTACAATACTTGAGTAGATGTATTCAAATAATGTCAACAGTATCTTTATCTTTCAAAATAAAACAATAAAAAAAAACACAATATAGACCCTAAATTAGAGGCACTATTGTGCTGAATAACACATAATATTTGACACAAAAACACACCTCACAGCCTGAAGCAGCTGACAGTTCAGATGTAAAGTTAATGGGTTTTTAATTTGTTTTCAGAGATCCACGTCTAACCCTCCTGTTGCACGAGTCATCTTGTACTACGGATGATGTCATCTTTGCCCGGGGAGGGGAGGAGGGACATGGGGACTCTGGCGCCTGCAGTAGTTCCGTCAATTCATTCAGTGGTAACCATAACAACACCGGAAATTCAGGCAGAAATCTTCAAAATAATAGTGTAAAATGTATTTTCACGTCAGGAGAACAAACGGTGTTAGAATATGAGTGTACCAAGCAAAATAATTATTTATATTCTTTAAAAACCAACAATTACATAATCAACCAATGATGTCAGTGCAACTGTGAAGGTTTCTCAATTCTCTAACCGCCTGCTGCTTCCCCTCCTCTCTCCTCGGTTCCCCTCCTCGACTCCTCCGCTCGCATCTCCTGTGGGCGGGACTAAGACACGAGGATAGGAGTCGAGGAGGGGAGTCGAGGAGGGGAATTAGAGAAATGAGAAACCTTCTGTGTCTCTAGTTTGGCAGTTAATTGAAAACATTTGTACAGTATTGGCTTATGTACACACATTATATTACTATTGGGACTCAGTATACTATACTAGTTATACAACCATTTTCCTACTTGTCTACTATTTAGTAAATGCACCATAGAAAATAATATTAGAACACAAGATTGTGTATCGTAAAAAACAGGGACCTAGTACTTTAGTGGTACACATTTGCAAGTAATTGAAAACATTTGAGACAATGAACCACTTGTTTATTTGTATTTTTATTATAATAATAATAATATTTTTTATTATTTTATTTTTGTTGTTGTTAATATTACTTTCAATATTTGTATTCCTACTTAAATAGTTTTTATTGTTTATTGTACTGTAATGCATTCTTCTTACTATTATTATTATTATTATATTATTATTATTATTATTATTATTATTATTATTACAATGCTATTATTATTTTAAATTATTTGTATCATTGTTTGTGTTGTTGTTGTTGTTGTTGTCGTCGTATTAACTAGATATTTTTGAACAACTTCACTTCGACGACATGCCTTTTTTATTTTGAAAGTCCTAAACGGAATCACTCGTCAATTAGCCTGGCCTTGGTTCTCGCTCGGGTGGGTGGGAGGGAGGTTCTCTGCTCGTCTTTACAATGTGCGAATACTGCAGCAAGCATACAGTGTGTGTATGTGTGTGCCACGATCCAGAGAAAAGCACGGATTAACATTTATAAAAACTTCTCTTCCGGCTGCTAACAGGTAATTATGAAACGGAATCTGTAGCGTATTTTGCCTAAATGTTGTTGTTTGACTCAAGTCGTTTGACTTAATTATCTCTCACTTACTTTGGTGAGAGAACAAGGTGGTGGCTTGCCTGACATCGTCTTTTTCTCTGCTCAGGTAGTTGTTAAATCCCACATACATTAAAAATGATATCCAGTGTGAGTTTGAGGGCATTTCTGGACAACTGTTGATAGCTTCGTTGTTATTAGTTTTAAAGTTAAGGCCGAGATGATGTTGGTACTTGCTGCGACCTCAATACGACACTCCGCATGCAAATCTCCTAATGAGCCATTTCTAATCCCGGGAACACTTAATTTCTTCATCCTTAACACTCCAAACTCTTAGAGGGCGTTGTTTTAACTGCCTACAATGATTTGCACACACAACCGAATATGTGGAGAGTTCAATCTGGTGAGTTATTTAGGCTGAAACAACCAAGTTGGCTTACAAGTATCTTAACCTCTTAACCCCCACTGAGCCGCTAGTCAGTCATAATAAACTCATGGTGTGCAGCCAAGCGTTGTCCAAATCCCAACTTCTTTATTGGAAATATTAGTTGACATGGCACAGTCACAGATATGTCAGGTTTCTTTTACGTGAAATATGGATACAATGATGCTCAACAAAATATGTCCATTGGTGCAGCCATTACAAATTTGGAGTCATGGGTTTGGGCATTTCACTAGGTATACATGTCATATAGGCTCTAATGTAGTGCTGGAACAAGATGATACAACATAGACAAATGTGCAAAAGAATGATTATTCAACCTTGAATATGTTTGGGAGGAAAGTAGGTGAAAGAAAATGGTTGTTAAATGTACCATTCATGAAAGATGACAATATATTGTCCTCATTCTTTTGAACATGTTCAAATGCATTTGACAAGTAACCAACATGTGGCCTCAATGCTTAAATATTGTGAATACACTTGCAGATATATGTTGACGGAAAAACGTAGTTTTTAAGAAATCAATTCAATTAGGAATGCCAGTGTTTCGGTAATGGAAGTTTAAATAATTTCATCAGGCGAAAACTGCTATTAGTCTCTGGTTCCACTTTCTTAGATATGAATCTTTGCTGCTTATTTTATATTTAACTTTAGTAAATATATCATATGTCTGGGTTATGGGCTCAAAGTCAGACTAAAACAAGATATTTGAATATTTTGAAATGGGCCATGGGAAATTGTGATTGTCAACATTTTTAAAGACTTTGATTTAACTCAAATAAATATAGTTGCAGCCCTAAAAATTTTAGAAATTGGTGAACAATATAAATCTTAATTTTACAGTACAAGTGGATGTCTTCAAAAGTAATGTGTCATTGTCCTGGATGGTCATTTAAATATAAACAAATCTTGACATTATAGATCAAATGTTTGTTGAATTAAAATAGAAAGTAACTGCCTGATGTCCCTGGAGGAACAACCAGAACTGGCATGTCTGCTAATGTCCTCAGCTATTGAACACAAAGTGAGTCATGAGGTGTCATTTCTCTCACAGCGGTGTGTCCTCTGCCTCTTGTTTTTGACTTTGGATAACACGCTCCAGGCTGACTCAACCCTCCTGTCTTGCCCTACTTCCTCAATAGGCTTTACAGGCAGGAGTACCTTCTTTCAGTTTATTTATAAATTGCTGCTGGGCCCATGCTGTAAATGTAACCAGGTTGCTAGTCATTCATTTTAAAATGTCCATTCGTAAACATTGAACATTGCTTCAATTTTTTTTTATTGTCGAATATATCATTGACATAGACATGGATAAAAAGCCTTGGTTAGTGTCCTCAGGAGGCCTTAAGGCAGAATTCCTACATGGTTTTATTTCGTGGTTTGACTTGTGGGACATTCTGTAATTTCCATGGGTGTACCAGTAAAGGCATTACTCAGTGGAACAGTGGAGCTGGTGTGTTTGTAACAAAACGCCCAAAGAATGTAAGAGGCTGACCTGATCCTCTGTATAAACTCCTGCTGTTGTGTAACAGACTCCCATTTCAATTTGATGCACTTAAGTACAAGTCTTACCCAGGAATCTCTGCATCTTATCCATAAAAGCCTGATCTTAAACAGCCTGGAGCTTTCTTGTGAGATATGTTTTTTGAGTAACCACCCAACGTCTGATCCTGCATGTGATCTGATGTCAGCTTCAGTCAGATAAGATGTGTAACACCCTGGTTAAAGGTGGTGCAGGCAGACTGAGTCACAGGCTGTCTGCTCTGTGTCAGCCACAACCTTTGCCAGCTTATGAACTTTGGCCCATATCTCAGGTAGAAAGACTCACAGAGATCTGACGACCCTTCATATCCAAATGTTTCCCTCTGTTTTAAAATGCCAAAACAGTCTGTTAGCTTGTATTTATTGAAAAAACAACTAACTTCCTAGAAATGAGAAGTAGTTTAGTCACCAAACATGGGGGCTTTGCTGTAAAAATCACATCCCTAAAGTACTTTAAACGTCACTTTCATAGTGAAGTTAAGTTTAGCGTTTGATCTTGTCCAATAGATATTTAGGTTGGACTTGTGATCTCTAGGCAAATGTTTATCTGTCATACTGACCCACAGTTGATATCCAGCCTTGGCTTTATTCCTCTGTTTGTTGTGAAGCCTATAATATGCTAACTCTTTTGTAATGGCAAAAAATCTAGGATATAACTCTTCAATGTTCTTATCTGATCTTACTGAGTCCAGTGTAGTGTATAAGAAAGAGATGCAGGCCTGGGAATCATGTCGGAACACCAACATAATCACACTTTGACTCATTTTTTATAATGTTTGCCGGACCACAGAACGAAAAAAGTCATCATGCAGGAAGAACTTGTTTATTGGTTGGATGTGTGTCTACATTCAACATTGTGTTTTAATTAAAACTCGTATAAGGATTGAAAGGCAGCTCTACCTAAAGTCACGCTCTGCTCCGTGCCAACTGCTCAGCTCGTTGCATAACTCCTGTTGGCTGCTTTAAGCCTCAGCAAACCTCCTTAGAGAAAGTGTTACCCAGTAAAAATAGTTGTATGAAGACATTTGCTTTCCTATGTTTAAGGCTGCTATCGTTGTGTTTTGGATCAAGTTTTATGAGTCTTAAAGTTTTAACTTTACACTTTTTCTGCTATATTGCTTAGTGGCTTACTCACACATACTGCAACGGCATCCATCAGTTATTGTTATAATATTTGTTTATGTTCACCTACTTATTGATCTCACTATTTTCCATATTAACTTTTCTTTGGATAACTGTTAAAGGTGGCGTAGGTAAGTTTGACCGGCTCGAGATACACTATTTGTTATATTCCATGGAATGCTCTTAACATCCCGATAGCAATTAATATCTTAAGTGCTTTGACAAAGAAAACATAGAAAAATGTCATCTGTGGAAGCCGTAGCACTGTGAAAAGCACGACCAATCATTTTAGCCGGCCCGGCTAAAATAACTGGATGGCCTACCTGCCTGTCAGCCTTCCATCTGTACACAAACTTATCTCGTGCCCTCATTGGTCATGTGCGCGTTCGTGTGTGTTGGAGGAGGGGCTCTGTAAGGAAGTGGCAGATTTTCTCCGGTTGTGTATTTTCAAATTCTAGCGCACTCGAGCTGGTTTCTCCAAAATGACCTACCCCACCTTTAAGTGAATCAAACATCCAAATATAAGGAAACATTTATCTTGAGTTTACTTTATTTGTCAGACCAACCATTTAAAATCCTTGAAGCATTACAGTTTTAAAATGTTTTAGAAAACAAAACAACAAATTGCTATAGATAAGGAAGCTAATGCCTGGCAAGCTTTACTGATGAACAAAAATGATCAAAATGGTTGGTAATTGATATTCAGTTGTCTGACTAATTGATTAAGTGTCAAATTGTGTCAGGACTTGTTGACGTAACAACCCCGACCTCTCCTAATATCACAATGTGTTATTTTTCCATCTTTGTTTTGGTAGTTTGGATTGATCAAGCACTACATTAAGTAGTTAATTTAAGAGGTTCTGGTGGGCAGATTTTGGACAAAGCCAGCCTATAGTCTCTCTTTCAATGCTAAACCAAGCTAACATGCTGCTGTGGGTAGCTTCATATTTATAGTACAGACTCGAGACTGGTATCGATCTTCTCACGTAACTCAAGAAAGCAAATAATCCTATTTCCAAAAACTACTCATCTAAATGATGTCATTGAGGTGTGCCACCTGTTTAGCCAGCCCTGTTTGAGCAATCACAATCTCAATTTAGTCTGGAGAAGAGATACATGAGATAGAAGAAATTTAAAAGTTGTACCTCTTCATTCTTGTATTTGAATGGAACAATAGGGAAAAGGAAAATCAGTTCTTGATAGAACTGCTTGCATCATGTAGGGATTTAATCGGACCTGTGTTAAAACAACATATTCGTCAGTGTTATTATGTTATCTTTGCATACAGTCTCTCTTCTGATCTTTTAACATGCAAACACAGTGTTCCTGCTGTCTCGCTGTAAATAGTTTGTCATCATTCAACCTCTGCATGATTGAAGACTTTATAAATATGAGAGCATTTTTGTTCCTCTGGATAAATCTCAGTTGTGTTGTGTAAAGTCACTCTGACAGGTAAATGAAAGTGTCTGCACCCTGATCTGAGTAATGGTTATGTAGAGCCAAAAGAATCATGTTGAACCTTTTCTGCTCTGTCACCGCTTTCGTTAGGGTGGTAAATCGCGAGTTACACCGTAGCTTTTATCCAGAAGTGTGGAGGTCAAAGGTCAGTCAGCTGATACTAGCTGCAGATCAGAGGGGCCCATTCACATGTTGTGATTGCATCAGGATGGTGAAGAAGATGAATACTGGCTCTAACGTGTTGAACAGACTTTAACTGGATGACGGCACCATGTAATCGGTTACTATTAGCAACCACCTTAAGTTCCTCCTCAGCCTTTGCTGTCATTTGTATCCATTAGCACTTAAATAAAGGGCATCAGTCAGAAATTAGACAACGTTTTTGAATGTATCTGAGAGGGATGCTCCGATCACCAATGTTGGGCCGATCACCGGAATCAGTATTGACCGATGCTGATCTGATGGAGTGGGTGGGGGCTATGGGGATCTTCCATTTAAAGTGATGTTTACAACTCAGTTAATGAGGCTCATTCACTGGAGCTTCCACAAACAACACGCCGACAGTGCGCTCTGCGCGTTCTGCTCTCTCGTCGTCTTCGCCGCTGCGCTCCTCTCTCTCTCTCTTCTCCTTTTCTTCGCCGGAAGCGAGTAAAAGGAGGGCACAATTAATAGGTTTCAAATTACATTTGAACTATCTATCAATGCAAGGTAAACCTCTACATTATTAAT
>NW_011342671.1:220161-239858 GCF_000735185.1 Notothenia coriiceps | reverse complement strand
GTCTCCCTTCTCTATGTCCCACGGCACTTGATGTGTGGTGGGGTTTATCAGTTCTTTATTCTCATTGAGTTATTTTACTTTCACGATAATCGACAGTTTAGACGTGTCGAATGGCCGTTCTTTTGTATCCACATTTATCATGTCCAAAATAACTTTTGACCTTGGAATTAATTTCATGTCATATGTTAAGTAGTTTATTAAGACACTCTCCAGTTCATATATCTAGTCCCCACAGTTTGAGTTTCCGGGCCTCCGGTTAGGCCGGGGCGTGAGAGTAAATACACCGGGTGCTCTCGAAACGTCTTCTTATATTAGTCAATAATATTCCAATTGTACGGCGAAATGTCCTGTGCCGAGAGAGTGTACAGGTGTTACGTAGAGTAAAAAGACTTTACGCGTGACTTTCTGAACGTAATTAAACGGGCAAAAGAAGACGAAAGTCTGCATCAATTAATTAACTTCAACTAATTGATCTATTATTAGGTTACGTCTTCCTTTATGACATTTTTATTATGTAATAAAATATATATAATTATAAAATAGATACATATGAAAATATCAGAACTCAAGTGGCCGGGGAAACTCACTTGGTATTAGAGATTACACCGGTCGCTCCTTTTTAACTCAAACGGGTTGGGACTATTATCTATAGATCTTATACTACAATTACAGTCCAAGGGAGTCTCTGCAATCCCCCTGTGTAAAACTGTAAGACGTGTCGTCCACGTCCCCTCATGTCCCTTCCGTGTCTTCCTGGACGTGAAAGGTGATGAGAGGTGTGAAAACGTAGAAACGTTATGTTCCCACTCATTACAGAGAGTGAAGAGCATCCACTACCCAAAAAAACATTTATGGTGACAACTTACCCGGGTAGGACTTGTTAGGTGGGGACGTTGTCCTGAGGTAGTGTTCCCCAAACCCAAGCCGGACACTGTGGTATAGGCGACAGACTTTGTAACGAGAAATGTTACAACAACTTTACGTAGGAGACAACCGCCGGTCTTAAAAAAGGGCTCCGACGGTAGACAACAACTACGTTAATACTTGGGAGCTCAAGTAGGTTCAAACACGTGTAGTCCAGGGTTAAAGGAAAAAAAGGTATATCGTCTTCGCGTTTAAGAGAACGCTGACCGTTTTCTGGAGAAGCTCGACCGTTCTCAGGTTTTACCCTGTCGTGAGATAAGACTCGAGCGACTACACCCAGGAACTCAAACCACTTACGACAACAGAAAGGATAAGACATGTTTGATTAAACAACACGGTGTCGGGGTCACTTGCACATACGTGTACGACCATCTGTGAGTAAAATCAACAGCGGGTCGAAGTCCTGGTAGAGGTTGATTTGCCCGAGAAACTCTTTAAGGTCAGGCCAAAGGCAAGGCGGTGCTGTTCGTGACTTTGTCGAGACCAAGTCCCAGTGGGTTGCTACGAACGACTACGACTAACAGAAAGGATAAGACATGGTTTGATGAACAACACGTTTTTCCGGTCACTCACGGTCTGTACGCCATTCTGTTCAATCTGTACAGAAAAGGTTAAAAGAGTGTACGCCACGCAACTACCCCTGTATAGAGAGAGAGTAACGGTACGAACGTACAAAGTCGTCTAGACTTGTAGGTCGTCATCTATTGGGCGTCACTAGTCCTTACTCCGTCTGTTCCTACCACGAGTTACGGTATGTAGAACGTCTCAGTATAGGAAGCGGTCGTAGAACACTCCAGACTACTGTCGTCCACACCTTTCATGCGAGGTATATGTAATACCCCGTTCGGTTATGTACAAACCATAGTACGAGATCACATGGTACGACGCCGTCCGGTAGCCTTACTCTCGCTCTATACAGGGTAGTTGTGGTATGCACTCTTTTCATGTAATATTATTATTATTATTGATTTATACATTAAACATTTCGTGGAAAGTAACGATTTCGGTTAGGGCACCATCAGAGTGAGCATTCTTAACTTTATAGGCTATTGTGCCACTTCTCCCCCATTCGGAGTTTGACTGTATCAGAGAAGAGGTAGGCCTATGTCTAAAGAAATCTCATTTGCAATAGAACTGTACCAGATATGTCCATACAACTACTGGTTAGTGTTCAATAGCACCCTAGACAATTCAGTATTTCTGATAAATGAGAGAAAAGTGATTGAATCCTATGTTCCTATCACCAAAAAGTACAATTTCCGTCTAAACTAAAGCTAAGTTTACAGGACTATAATTCAGTATTTCTTTAGTTAAATCATTTTCTGACTATTTGGTGATGTAGGACAGCCACCTGGTTCATACCTCAGCAAATCTGAAGAGGAAAAGAGTGGCCTTTCTCAAGTTATGGGCTTTCTTGTCACCTTTCCCATATTCGGCCTGGTCTAATTTGGCTCTTTTTCAGGGATTGGGGTAGTTCTAAAGAACAACCCAAAAAACATTTTTTCCCCCAAAATAAAATTTGACAACAATCAATTTCATTAATGGGAGACCCTAAAGATAAGAAAAATCATTGTTGTCATTTGTTCTACCTCGGGTAGGGGTATCTCAAAAACTAAAGCCTTTTTTGAGGACTTGCTGCTGGACTAAATCCCCACAGGAGCAATTTGGGGTGAAGTGTCTTGCCCAGGGACACAACGACATGCTGACTGCAGTGGGGTTTGAACCTGCGCCCCACTGATCCGATCACCAACGCACTACCCACTACGCAACACGCCTACATGTATACAGGAATGAATTAAGATAATCTATCATAATGGATAAATATATTTACATGGCTTTGTGTGAGCCCAAAGAAGGTAGATTCAATATCATGTATGTACCATAGACTGTATGGTACAGATACATAGACCTAAGCACCTTAAAGCGCAGTATCTCATGTTCTTATAGAAGCTTAAACTGTCTGATTTTTGTGATAAGAGTGCATAAACTCCAAATGATGAGTGAGTGCTCAGCAGCCTTCACCTCAGCTCTCTCTGGGCACTAATTCACTCTATCGCACCAACGGGTTATTTGGTTTAATGCTGTGAACTTGCCTGGATTAGATATGGGTCATATATGGAGGATTATGTTTGTGACAAAGTTCACATCCGGTTCTGTAACGACCGTGTATTGTCTGATTATACATATACAAATGACATTTTCGTCTACATTTATATATATATATATTTTTATTCAACATTCTCACATGACTCTCCAGTATGTTCAACCGTCAGCTGGAGAACAACCCGGAGCAACATGCTGCCGTCCAGCGCATCGTGGCCGGGTCGTCAAAGCCCGCCCCTCATCTTGTGTTTGGGCCCCCTGGAACTGGAAAGACAATCACTCTGGTTGAAGCTATGCATCAGGTATGTGTTGTTGAAAGTGTGACATAACTAGACTGATTAAACCCTCAAAACTGAATCATCCTCTCATTAAATCCAATGGTGGGATAGTTTTGACTGTTTCATGGACGAAAAGAGATGACATACCGTTGGAAGTGTTGGATATTTTAATGGCCAATCTTTCTTATTTTCGAATAAACCTAACAAATAATCAAGAAATTAATAAGTTATAACAAAATGGTTAGTGGCAGGTCTTATACAAACACAGTATCATGATACAGATTTCTTTGATTTTCTGAGCCCCTCTTATTTGTTTAAAGAGGTTCTTTTTGTTGAAAAATTGGTGATGTTGACTATTTCCACCTGCCGTCCCATTTTAACAACAAAAGAATCAGAAATGTGTGAACAGTTGTTGGGCTGCCTAGGAGACACCATTGTGAGTCATCTGTTCAAAACAACCACAAAGTCCTAAGGAAGCAGATATAATTTAAAACTTTTCTTACATTTATGAATACGCATGTAGAAGTTGCATACTTAATCATAAATATATAATTTTGCAGAGGGACAGTTTGACTATGACAGGTCAAATGAAATAATGCATCTGGTTTCATTGTTGATTGAAGTGCTGAATCTAACGATGATTTCCAATATTTATTAGTCTGCTTAAATATTTTATAGAATACATTTTTGGTTTTCTAAAATGCAAGAAAACTGACTTCTATAAATGTCTTGTTTTGTTCGTTGAAAACCCAAAGATATTCAGTTGAAAAAGAGAAAAGCAAGCACTCCAACCAATTCATTTAGAAAAAAATCGACTAATTGTTGCAGCTCCAGTTGCTTCAAGGACATTCAATTTGCTACTTAATCTGACACTGTTGTTGTTTTTTATTATCAGCAAAGCATAAAAATAACTTAATTCAAAGAGATGAATTAGACTTTTCTCACGTCGACAGGTCAGCAAGGCAGACCCATTATCCAGAATCCTGGCCTGTGCCCCTTCAAACAGCGCAGGGGACCTCCTCTGTGAGAGACTGATGGTCCACATGGACCCTCATCGCATCTACCGCATGTACGCCAGCAGCCGAAACCCCAGAACTGTCCCTGCCGACCTGCTGGTGAGCATCAGCTGGCATTTTATCATCCACAAGATAATCTGGTTACTGGCCATGAATCAGCTCTTATTGGGGATAACATCTCTACCAACAGATTTGAGCTTCGATAGTCTGTGATTCAGCACACTCATTTGTTACCATACTATATGTATGTAGGGCCCATAATATGTTTAGGTTTGAAAAATGTAAACGGAGATTGAAATATGTTCACATAGCACAGTGATTCCTCATTGCAGTTGTTACATCCACATGTTGGTGACATTAGTAACCAAAGTTAAGAACATATTATTTTCTGCATATAGTCAAAAGCATTGTTGTATAAGTGCTGCCTTTTTACCCTCTTGTGTAGATCAATAATAAAAAAATAGAAGAGTCTGAAATTAACAGGTATCATTTATTCGTCTGCTTTTCATTTAAGGATGGTTGGATGGAAAATGGTTACATGTTTAAATAACCATTAATTTTCTTCATTCTTACGCGTCCTCTTGTCTCAATTTTCTTCCAGAAATATTGTAACTGGGACAAGAGAGAAGATAAGTTTGTGTTTCCAGAGAAAAAAACTCTGATGAAATACACGATCATTGTTACGACTCTGGTCACAGCTGGCAGGTAGGTTGCTTTTCAAATTGAGTCATTATTCAATGTAGGACTCAATGGCATCATTCTTTAATGTTACACACTTTAAGGCACTTGCTTATTGCTAGTTTAACATTTCTGTTGTGTGTTTCTGTCTTGAGACTGGTGTCTGGGGAATTACCTGTGGACCATTTTACCCACATCTTTCTGGATGAAGGAGGCCAGGCAGTGGAGCCGGAGTGCGTCGTTGCCATCGCAGGTAAATGTTGAGGATCTGAAGTATAAGATAAGATGTTCTTTATTAATCCCAATTTGGGAAAACTATTTTGTTGCAGCAGCATAAAACAAAACAAGGCATTGCAAATAATAACAAATTAAAAGAGTAAAATAAACAATTCTAAAATAGAAATAGAAATAAACCAGCATTAGAGAGCAAGACAAATATACAGATGACCGTGAAGATAACAAATCCATAAACTGACAAATAAAAACACTATTGAAGGGCCAATTTTCTGTTAACACAATAAACACAACACAATACAAGCAGGATATTATTTACAGCAAGTGTGCATGGAATGGAATATTCAATTAAATATAAATATAAAATGTACAGTGTGAATGTTATGAGTATATTATAACAAGAATTTGGTTTTGGCGAAACACTTTTTTTGAAGTCCTACACTAACTATTTTATTTGTATTGTTTTGGTGAGGTTAGAAGACATGGATGTCAACATGTCTGTCACACTGTAAAGAAAACAGAGTATGCTTCCTTGGAATAATGTCTTATAATTGAAGAGAGAAGTGGAAGAGACACTAAACAGATTTCTCCTCAGTCATCGTACAGAACTTGATCCAGATTTCCCTCCCTCTCTTAATCACTGCCAACAACAGGCGATCGCTGCAGTTCATCAGTCCAGAGACAGGAATAGAAGAGTAAGGAATTTAGAGGACAGATTTTCTTTGTAGCTCTGCATCCTCCGGCCAGGTTTCTGTAAATGTACGGAGTGTGTGCATTGATTGTTGAATTAATATAAATGTAAACATTGTGAAATGCTCTACCCAGAAGTCTGGAATACTCTACACATCTCAAGAGTATATATGTGATGGAAACTTCCGAAGCAATGGAGACAAGACTCAGAGAGACATGCGGAGAGCAGGAACTTTGATGGCAAACACTGACGGTTTATTTGGAG
The DNA here is from genome assembly GCF_000735185.1 of Notothenia coriiceps. Lineage (NCBI taxonomy): Eukaryota > Metazoa > Chordata > Actinopteri > Perciformes > Nototheniidae > Notothenia > Notothenia coriiceps. The sequence goes on along the minus strand of NW_011342671.1, from coordinate 233,670 downwards.
CTTCGGCTCAAAAGACATGTGCTGCTGCCACGAGTTGACACAACGGATGCCAAACCAATTCTGAAGGTCTCTACCCCAGACCCATGTATTTAGCTGGTTCTGAGAGAATAATCAACGTTGTGCATACCAAGATAAAGCACTATAACACCTCTATCAGCTAACGCCAACTGGCAGAAATAGGGAGACAAAACACTGAGAGCACAGCTGCCCAAGGTTGCAGGTGCTCATTGTACAAACTGGGTCAAAGTTATGGACCTAGGAAAATATTTCCCCAACAGTTTATTGATGTACATTTTAAAGATGTATCCACATGTTTCACTGTTTTATTAAATGAAGTCTTACTGTATGATTAAAGGTCAGTGTAAGTTTGTAGAAGCATCACCACTAGTGAAAGGGATTCATTTAGTAACTGTCTGATCTCTCAGGTCTGCTCGATCCAGAGAAGGGTCAGCTGGTGCTGGCCGGAGATCCAAAGCAGCTGGGACCAATCCTCCGATCTAAAATGGCAGTGCAGCATGGACTCGGTGAGACGAGGGGGATTACATTACATTATTTTGTCTTGATGTATTCTTTTAGCACACTACAATAGTAGTTAATGCCATGTTTTTACTGCTAAAAGTGTAAGAATACACGATTCAAGGATATAAATGTAATGCTGTACCGTTAATATTCTCCAGGGCTTTCTCTGCTGGAGAGACTGATGAGACACAACACTTTGTATCAGAAGAGTACAGACTCTGGGCACTTTGACACCCGCTTTGTGACCAAACTGCTGCGAAACTACCGGTGTGTTTTTTTGTTTTTACCTCCATTTTGCTTTTATAGTTTTGATGAACGCTCTTCAGCTTTCTTGTTTTTCTTTCTTAACTCAGGTCGCATGCTGCCATTCTGAAAGTCCCCAATGAGCTCTTCTATGAGAATGAACTGCAGGTGTTCGCTGACCAGTGGGAGCGCGACATCTACTGCAAATGGGAGCACCTTCCCAAAACGGTGGGGCAGCAAAAGCCTTTTTCTTTATTCTCGGGCCATTTTAATACCAATATGATCTCACAGTGAAGCATTCTGAAGTTAGTTGCAGTGTTTAGATTTAAAATGTCTGCCCACATTACTGACCAACTACAGTTTAGTTATACATACCTTAAAGGGAATCTCCACCATTTTATTTTTAAAAGTCACCCAACTTCCTGAAAGCGCCATAATAATTGGTGTCCTTTTTAATTATAGTTAGACTCATGAGTCATTAACACTCATATAGTTTAAATATATATTATTTACATGGAACACAGAAACCAGCCGGAGACTGTCAGAGAAGAAAAGACAACGATCATTACAGCAAATGAGATGTTATTATGGAAAGATGTTTTGAAACATAATCGGAACTTTCATTAGAGTATAAGGGAAAAGCTCTGGATTCTTTATTTTCATATTATTATTTTAGTATGGTCGATTTCGGACAAAAGCCAAAAGTAAGCAGAGATTAAAGACAAAACTTAAAAAGGACATGGTGTAAACGAAGTACAAATATCTCCGAATAGCCTGTCAACCATGAGGATATTGTGGTAACTGACGTCATGCTGTCATCACTACAGGGTTTCCCGGTGATCTTCCATGGAGTGATTGGGAAAGACGAGAGAGAGGCCAACAGTCCTTCTTTCTTCAACGTGACTGAGATTGAGGTTCTGATGGACTACCTCACCAAGCTGATAGAAACTCAAGGGAAGAAGGGTCTCCCCAAACTCTCTACCAAAGACATTGGCATAATCGCCCCCTACAGGAAACAGGCGAGTCGTTGTGCTGTACTTAAACTGTCTTCAGAGATGCTGTAAAACAGTTCAAGCTATTCATTAATAACTTTTATCTTACAGGTTGAGAAAATCCAAAAGGCTGTGAAGTCGGTTTCGGCTCTGAAGCGATTGGGTGATCTCAAAGAGCTCAAGGTTAGTAATGCTGCTGTCAGGTCATCTTGTTCGGGGAAGGATGATTGAAAAGGATGCTTATTTAATGTTTATTTTGCACAATACTAATATATAGATATGAAAAAAGTTTTGATGTGACGTGGATATGTTATCTTAGCACTCAGAAGAACAACACCATATAACAATAGAAAGACAGGAAGACTTTTAAAGATTATATTTGTGTACAACAAGTTTAAGAGATAAAACACTTCTGACTAGTCAGTCTGGAGTATGACTCTGAAGACTGAGAGAATCTTACAGGATTGTATACTATGTATCGCACAAAGTAAACATTTAGATGTCATCCTTATGTAGCTGACCCTTAACCATTAGCACAATTGAGCACAAATGATCAAATAATCAGTGAGGCCTACTTCTAAACATCTTTCTCCTTCAATGCACATTTGTTAATGTGTTATTGAATAAATCAGGATTGTGTTAATTTACAAATATGTTACAGTATATGTTTTCCTTGGTGGGTATCAGGTGGGGTCTGTGGAGGAGTTTCAGGGCCAGGAGAGGAAGATCATCATGGTGTCGACAGTCCGCAGCAGCATCAACTATCTCAAGATGGACAAAGACTTCAACATTGGATTCCTGGCAAATGAAAAGGTCTGTTCTATTACTTCCTTCACATATAATGGTAATAAAACAAGAATTATTTTGTATATGGTGCTTCTTTATGTATGTATATATCTGCAGAGATTCAACGTGGCACTGACCAGAGCCAGGTCCCTGCTGATAGTCGTGGGAAACCCTGTGATCCTCAACAAGGACCCCACATGGGAGAAGTAAGGAGAAACAGGCCCAAGTAGCAGTTGGAGTGCAGAAAGTTGTCTTAAAATTGTGTATATTTTGCAGTTCCAGACACTGATTTAAGAGCCTTGACATTTAAATGTGACTGTACTTTACACAATAACTTCACCACATGGTCTGTTAAGTAGCTATTCTGGAGTTAAACATCGGATTTTGCTCAGTTTATTATTTTTCATCAAGTTTTACATGTTCAAATTATTTTTCTTGGAGCAATTGAAGGACTTCTGTCCACGTTTGCTTACTTTGTAATTGTTCATGTGCAGGTTTATCAGCTACTGTGTGAAGGAGAAGGGATACACTGGATATCCCTTTGAAGACGCAGAAGGGGAGGATGACATTGTGTCCAGACTGGCATCCCTGAAAATCGATGTGGATTCTGACAGTGAGTACAGCTGTAACCTCAGCCTTATCAGCTGTACTAATTCCAGCTAATATCACTTCCATAAAGCATTAGGAAAATATTCTGCTTGTGAGAAAATGCAAATGTTGTGTCCTTCAATTGTTGTCGTAGATCCTGAAGAAGAGCTGAGCGCCCTCCAGCAGCATATGGACCCCGAGTGGAAACATGAGCATTGAATTAACAAGGAAAAAATAACAATTTGCGGTGCAATCTAATTGCATACAAATGAATTGCAATTATCAGTATTTCCTTTTTCCTTTCGATGAGCTTTAATCATAACATTGACATGTATTTAGAATATATTCTGCTTATGTACTTTTCTAAGAGCAGTTTGCATATTTTGGTGCATAGAAGCAATGCTGTTTTTTGATGATAATTCCACAGTAAAACCTTTTCAGTGGCTTGAATAAAGCTGCCATTTAACACAGTGTGCTTAGTGGGACCATGGCCGCACAAAAGTAATTCATTTTCTGACAAAAAAAAAAAGAGCACACGGAAATATGTCTCAGGAATTCGTCACTGTATGTCTTACCGCTGTTTTACACTTAACATGTTAGTGTCCTTTCATTTAATCTGTTTCTTTCTGATCATAGTTATACCCTGAATAAATAAACTGTCATTTCTGAATGATATAGTGTCGTAGACTGTCATTTCATAACCTTTTATTAATCATCTCCTTTCATTGCATCATACGCAGTGAACCATATCTGAGAATCAAGGAAAGACAGGTCAGTATCGTCTCAAAAATAGTTTATTAACAATGTTCATGTTAGCCTTAGCTACAATACTTCCCGTTTACAAAGCATCATGACAATACGCTTAATATAAATCAGGATTCTTTATCGTTTCAAATACTTCCAAAGAAAGAAAAGCTGCACAACTGAGCTGAATCTGTTTCCAAAGCTGTGTGTGTGCTTACTTTAAAGACCAATGTTTTTCTCATGCATGCATCAACATCACAAGGACAACTTTTGATAAAAGCGCAACATTATCTGTTACAGCAGTATTGTTCATGCTCCTGGTGACACGTGTAACACTAGACCCTCTGCAGCTCGGAGAGGCTTTCATCAGAATGCTGTGCTTCCAGCTGTGAAAGCTATTCGACTATCTACTCCGACCTAATCCCCAGGAATTCCTTGACTTCATTAAGCTTGTGAACATCATACCACAACTATGAAACACATATCTTAAAATCCATGTTTTAATTGATAAAAAGCCTTTAAGAATCAGTTTCGCCTTGTCGGTGTGCTTGTTTACCACAATAAAGTAAAGCATAGAGCTAGAAAGATGTAAGGTAACAACATTAATATGGTGCTGTTTGTATGTTGTAGCTTCTCCACTTAGTCAAATGTACTTGGTTAGAATAAAGTGGCAGGTGGTTAGGTCTGTTGCCATTACTGGTTTTCTTGAAAGATCACATGCATGATCAAAGAAATCACACATTTCAACGTCCTCCCTCCTTTAGACGGGCAGCAACAAGTAACCGAGGGACATGAAGAGTACAGGAATGCGCTACAGAAGGAATGCCATAAGGAGTGTGAGCCTGAGGACAGTCACTGGGCTTTCCAGGTGTTGTATATCAAGCCGCTGTATTTCCAGGAAAAATATCTCAATGGAGTATTCTGAGAGGACCACGTGGACGGTCTATGACATGTCTTCAAAGGCTGCTTTAAGTACATTTCACAATATTCTATGTCTCTTTTTGACTTGAGGCATAACATATCAAACACCAACATAAATCAGGATATATATATACAGATGAATAAACCCAGTTGCACTAACTTTTTTTTTGGCAATAATACACAACTCTTAAACATCAGAGATAAACTTTATAGCTACAGATGAATGATTTTCCTTAAAGAGGATGCAAGTTATGTAATTTTCCTGTAATTCATTCGTGATGCACAAGGACATTTGTGTTACCTATCATATCAGGCAATATAATAAAGATTAGTCTGCATATATGGATTAATTCTAAATATATATTTTGTTAGGACTGAAAGCTTAGGAAACCTATGATACATGTTGCTGAATTGAGCCTGTGTGTAACCATTCAAAGAACTAAGATGAGTGAAACATGATCCTTGTTGGCATGGCACCCTGGTCTATGCGGTCTGGGAGAGAACCACTAAAGGCACACCACAACAGAGAAGGCACCAGGCAAAAACAAACTCCTCACGGACCTGACTACACTCCTCTCAAACATTTAAAGAATGTCACTGGACTGGAAACATCCACACGCAAAGGCTAACAGCTTTTTAAACATTATTTCCAACACTCAGCTGACCCGACCAGCTCACAGAGTCCAAGGGCAGGCTCAATGGAACTGTAGCAGAGTGTAACTCAGTTGCCTGCTTTAAAACACACAATCCCTTGTTACGCCAGCCTTAGGCTTTTCCCTCTGTTTCAGCTTTGGCTTCTTTCTGTTTCTCCTAACAGTCATTGTGCATAGCTGGGTCATATTGGCCTGTTCTCATCCCTCCCCCCAATCTAACTGCACAGATCAGCAATAGTTACAAACTACTTATCAAATCTTATATGTCATTATTATTTGTAATTATTCTCTTTATCCTAATTGAGCATGGCAAATGTTGAGGGAATGCAATAAAAATGACAAGCAACCCTTTGTTGTGCTCGATGAGGCGACAGCACTGAAAGCCTTACTTGTGGCTTTGCTCAGGTCTCCCAAATACAACACTGGCTACAGCACAATGGAGAGACCCTCATCTGAAATGTTAGCTAAAAGCATGAGAAATAGATGGTGGTGTACAAACTTAAAAAAAAAAAAAGAAGGCACTAGCTCTTATGTTCAGAAGCATGACAGACTGGAGACATGAAGACTTTATACAGGCTAAGAGGGACACTGCTAAAGCTTGTGAAGAAAACAATATGTCACTGCCTTGTTACATCAAAACAAAAAAGAAGTATGAACAATTTAAGTAAGAGTAAAGATAGATTTTGAAATAAAAAGCAAGCAAATCAAACTTTAAATATTCAATTCTAATCACTGTTGTAATATAGACAAAGTTCATTTCCTGTATTCAGTTGTAATGCGAGATACAGTACTAAGATGCCATTTAGTAAAAGGTAAGTCCTTTTTTAAATTTTTTTTTAATTTTATTTTTTTAAATGGGATTCTTTATTTCCTATTGGTCAGCTGATCTCCTGGTATCCGGTCTGCTCACAGCAGCGGGCAGCCGCGCCTCTTGGTGCGCTTTCGGACCTGCAGCGCTGCTCTAGTGGCCATCTCAAAAACTTCCCGCACGCCGTCCTTGGTCTTGGCGGAGCACTCCAAGTAGCCAAAAGCACCGATCCTGGTGATCATGTCCTTGCCTTCTTCTGCCTTCACTGGCTCCTGTGTGGGTAGAGCAGGGATAGTTAGAGACTATTACAAAACGTATCAATAGTCTTCAAATTAATCCTGATTAATCAACAGTTTTGGGGTAGTTACTCAAAAAAAGTCATGCCTTACTTTACTAAATTATTCATTGCTGAAAGTAATTAGTTACACAACTACTGACATTATTTATGGACTACTCTGTAACATCACCTGAGATGCACCATGAGTCAAATGACAAAGAAATATATAAAGTTCAACCTCATTTATGCCCAGATCCGCACACATCTTTAAACTAAGCACAATACTGTACAAGACCACTGCTCTTTCATTCATGTTTTCTTTGGCTCAGTTTCCATCGTGGCATAACCTTGGTCCAGGCAGCTTGCAAATGTTTTCCTGTCTGATGGCAGCCGTGGACGTTTGATTTATCTGTCCCCCCGCTATGCAGATAGTTGAAAAGTTACGCAAGTAACAAAATCATTTTGTGCTTAGTAACTGTAATGTAGTTTCACATTACATTACTGCCTTACAGATAAATGTATTCTGATTAAAGTAACGCACATCACAGCATGTTTTTGTTAGATTTCAAATCGACTGACACCGTATAGAATAATCATATTTGTGATTACACATTCATCAGTACCTGAGAAAACATGCAAACAAAGCAGCCCCTTGAGCTTTATTAATGCAGTGCTGTCATCACTCTGAATGCCTGGTGTAGCTATATTTGTCGGGAATTTTAAATGTTTTAGATAGAACTTTACAAATTGAACCTATTGAAATGTCTACACACTGCACAAATCGTCAGGCGTTTGGTGACCGAGTTTTGAAGAGGATCCCACTTGATCAACATTGACCTTCAATGCTCTCCGTACCTGCTTCATCTTGGACAGCTCTCTCCGTGTGTGCTCATCGTTCCTCAGGTCCTTCTTGTTCCCCACAAGGATGATGGGAACATTGGGACAGAAGTGCTTAACCTCAGGCGACCACTTCTCAGGGATATTTTCTGTCCCGGGAGAGAGACAAGAAGTGAGCAGAAAACACAAGGGGGGGGGGATTGGGGCTATAAAAAGGGACAGGCGGTGCAGAGTCACAGAGCTTCTCATGATGGATTGCTCTGCAGACTGCCTAAGGCACCGATGTTTTGAGCTGCACTAATCCTACTTCTCATCAAGTCTATTAAGCGTTTAACAAACAGCTAAGCTGATATGAACTGCCTTGATTTAGTGAAGATAAACAAGATAACAATAGGAGTATATCATGTATTTTATTTAGGTTTTCTGTTCTTTTGTTGTCCAAAAGACCACTGTATATCCGCAGTTCCTTACCTAAACTGTCGGGGCTGTCGATGGAGAAGCACATGAGGATGACGTCTGTGTCAGGGTAGGAGAGAGGCCTCAACCTGTCGTAGTCCTCTTGGCCTGCAGTATCCCACAGCGCCAACTCCACCTGGGAGAAAAGGAGTAAAACACTTTAAAAAGCAGTAGACTTACAAAAATACAAATATTTTACACATAAAAGTGGATTCATCTTGGTTTTACAGTGACTCTCCACACACAAAAATGTATCCAGCCACGATATAATTGGTGATCATGTTTCTTTTCTCATATTTGAAGAGCAGTGAATATTTTAAGTATGAGGTATGAACCTTGAGGCATTTGGTATGTCGTGTGTGTTTCTTTTCCAGCAGTCAATACTTCAAATACCAGCAGGTAAATTATGTGAGGACTGACTAACTCTGGACATGCAGCTTGCATTCTGATCATAACGTCTGATTTGTATGAGTTACTCCAGCTGCGTTCCTTCTTTAGATATCTGCTTCCCCTCACCACTGCAGCTCTGACCTAATCAGCTTTATAAGGCCGTTATGTTCTCAGTGCTGTTCAGGGACTGTCCTCATCCCATCACACCACTGATTTATTCAATTAAGGAAAGTGGGAGATTAGCAAGCACCCAACCAGATACCTTCTGTCCCTGTAAGGGCATTAACAGCTGTTCTTCACTCTGTTCTCATACTGGCTCACAGTGGGAAATATTGTCCAAAGTTTGAAATACTGGAAATGGCTGAAGGACAATAGATTGTGGTGAGTGCACAGAGAGCGCAAGCATCAGTCTACGGTCCCAAAATAGAGGTTTGCAGAGGCAGCGGGCGGGAGCTGGCAGCACACTTTTGAGACATAGCCAGAGTTATGCTCCCACTTTTAAGCTGCCGAGGAAGAAAGGAAAGGGAAAAAAAGCAGCTATTTTTAGAGTCTGCTCAATCCACTGAAGGTGAGAGGATGAACATGTTTTTGTCCTTGAGGGGAGGATGCAAATGAAGGGTCTGCGAACACAAACTGAATCCAGCTGGGGAATCTCTCATGGGACGACCATCCTCTTTAAAGTTTGAGATGACACCCTCAAGAACGACGTCCACCATGGATCCCTAACTTTATATTTCCTGTCCAGAACACAACAGTTAACCCTTCCCCCCATCTAAGTGCGAACAGAACAGGAAATGAGAGACGTTTATCGGGCAGAAGGGTCCTGGTGAGAGGGGGGATTGCCAGCAGTCATCCCTGTTCCCTGTCTGAACAGGAAGCTGAGAAGTACAGTCATTTCCTGTTTTGCCCAGTGGTGATCCTGCAGCGGTGGTCGGATCAAGAGGACAAAAGCTCATAACAACTTCAAGCCATCTGTGGATCAGATTCCAACCCCGCTGACAAAACCCTTTGACTACGATTTTAGACATCAAACACTTCATGTTAATATCAGTGTGCTAAACTTGGATGATGAAAATCTAAGTTTCACATTTCTGTCCCAAAATTCAAAACATGCGGCTCACTATAGCCCACTACTCTGTAATATATACAATTGTGAATCAATGAACCTGATTTCAAAAACACAAAATGTAACTTACCATTTGCTAAACCCCTCCCCCATGCAGTGGTTGTCCAATCTGAGCTTTCTGCCCAGCTTTGGATATTTCTACGTTAAAGAGGTGTTCATTGGACTGGATTTGTAAAAATCTTTTACTTTTATATTTTAAAAGAGATATTGAACATTTTAAAATACAAAAAATAAATTAGAAATCTGACTTTAGCCAAACGATGGGGGATTTCCCTCATCATTATACATCGATCATAAACATGGTGAGGTTACTGCTTTACTTTCCTGAGACAAGCATCCTTGGTCTTTTAGTTCAATTTCATGTATGTAGCCAGCACCTTCATATTTATGACCTTATTTACAATATTCCTTTTGTAATGCTAATGGTAAATTAGGTTACAAACCTGTTTTCCGTCAACCTCGATGTCAGCGATGTAGTTCTCAAACACTGTCGGGACGTAGACTTCAGGAAACTGGTCTTTACTGAAAACGATAAGAAGACAGGTTTTCCCGCAAGCTCCATCACCGACAATCACCAGCTTTTTCCGGATGGCTGCCATCTCTGCTGGGAAACAAGAGAGGGGTGTTCACAAGAATTAGTCACAAACAGACATTCAAAAAAGTGTTCTGTGTCAATTATCAAGAGTCCTACAAAGACAAAAACTACTTTTTTTGCCCTCTTGGGAGATTCCATTTGTTATGCTTTAGGAACAAGCCCAACAGTCGCACTGCAGATATTTAAATAATTTATAAAACATAACAGGAACATAATGTTGTACAAAACTTTTCCTGTCTCCAGGGAGACCGCTCTGACAGCTGACTGACAGTCCTGCCTCACCCCTGAGGGAGGGCTCTGGAGGACTACTTGGTGTCCTAGAGCAGACAAAACACAGCCCTGCTTCTGATCTCTACAGCTGCTTCTTCAGGAATACTCTGATAGTAGACAATATCCTAGTCCTCTCAAAACAAGAGCTCAACCTGCTGCACCTGGGTGTTCCAGTGCTAAACTGGAAATGCTTACATGAGGCTTACAGAGTTGTGGGTGTATGAACTACAAAAGAAAACATTTCCATGCAAGTATTTACAACGAAAAACAAAACCATTTCAAAACATAGGCGGATTTATGCTTTTGCCAGTTTCCAGTTTCCTGTGCACAAACTACAATCCATAAAAGCAGCAGAACCAGAAAACCTTTCTGTGACAACCCCAGATGAGAGGAATGGTTTGGTGGGTGCAGGCTGTGGGGGGGGGGTGAGGCGGCTGTGCAGCTGATGGATGAGCCGGAGCCCTGCTGCCTCGGAGCAGCTGTGCATGGATGGAGTCATTTGGATCCTCACCTCATCCACTTTCTGCCAGACGGTCTTTCCAACAATCCTCTTCACGAGGGCACCCACTTATCAGGGGAAATTAATCCTTCAGTGCTCCCGGCAAAACTTTTCGGCCCCAACGCCCACTTTTAATATCTGCTTCAATGCATAACAACACCATAACTATTAGAGACGAATAATTAAGATCATCACAAAAACAGACTGAAGTAATTATCAAACTAATGCTTGGTTTCATTACAGATCAGGGGATTTGGTAAAATCATCTAAGTTGCTTGCTAAAAAAAACAGGGCTGGGGGATAAAATGTGTATTTCAAACTACCTGCCAACATTTACATAGTCCTAACCAATCATCAGCCAGAGTTTATGTTGTAAAAGAAAATTAAAAGACAGCATATATTGCATGTATTCTATATAACTAATTGTTTGATATTTGTGGTGAAATGTGCATATTTGCTTTCTTGCAGAGATTTGAATGATAAGATTGAAACTACTTATATCTGTTGAAAAACATTTTAAAAGCTAACGCCAGCAGACAGTTAGCTTAGCTCGAAGAATGTGTGCTAAGCTAGGCCAAAACAGCTGTACAATGAGAAAAAGGCCCATTTCCCAGAGCATCAAGTGTTATGATGTTGTGTTTTGTCCAACCAACAGTTTTGACAAGACCACCAAATGCACGTTTGTAACACTGGGACATATGTGTTGCTTTATTTATTTTACAATAAAATCAATCAAAAGATCATCTGATCACTTTATCTATTTTCCTTATAGCTGCAGCTCTTTTAAACTTTGTGTAATTAAATTGACTATCAGACTCTGGGAAATATAAAACAAGTTATTGTGTATGGATTTTAGTGCCAAAATAACAGAATAAGATATAACAGATCTGAAATAAAGGCTTATAAATATGTATATTCATAAATTATGTAAGAGTACAGTAGATACATTTTATGAACAAATGGCTTGAGTAAAGAAAAATAAAGGATACAAGGGAGGATATTGTTACCCGGCCATGTTTCCATGGATATTTAGACTTGGCATAACCCATGCTAAGATGTTGGATGTGTGGGCTTGTTTGACAGCTGTATTCAAATCTTGGTTGTATCCCTTCTTATGTGATCTCTGGTCGTGGTTTGTTATTGCCTTTCTGTTGCACAAAGGCCCACTCACTCTGGTGTAGCTATGCCAACAACTTATTTTAATTTGGCTGTTCTATCAAATATGTCCTACATGTTTAATATGTATTGAAATACAAAGCATTGGAAGAAAAGCCACTGAATAAACTGTAAAAGACAGCCAAAAGTGATCACTTTAGCTGCAGTTGCAAATGCTTCGACAATGAGATTACTTTACTGATTCCAGAGAAACTGCACAGTGGAGCTGCAATGATAAGTCAACTTATCAATGTTAATATTGTTAGAAACTATTTTGACTATTGATTCATTGTTAGTTAGTAACTTCATTTGTATGCCAAAATCCCCTTCAATATGAAGTGTTCTGCTTTTCACTGTTTTATATCATATCACACTTATATTTAAGTTTAGACGGACAAAACAACACATTTGAGGATGACCATTTGAACTTTGAAGAAAACAGCGATAGGCGTTTTTCACTATCATCTTACAATTTATAGACGATAAAAGTGAACAGAAAAAAACCCTACTGAAGCCCTTTTATTTCCCAGAGATTGTCTGCGCTAGAGGATGAGTTCAAAACAAGACAAGTGGGAGATAGCATCGCTGAGGCCTCAGAAGCTCACCCTGTGAAACAAAACAATCCACTTCCTGTTCTGGTCAGCCGGGAGGAGCTTTTGGCTGCAGTTCTGTTTGGACAGGCCCCTTCAGAGCAGGACACCGAGAGGGCTGCCAGAGACAACGCAACACATGAAGTACACAAGCAAGCACACACACACACACACACACACACACACACACACACACACACACACACACACACACACACACACACACACACACACACACACACANTATAGACTCGTGTTGCACTATTCCACTTTTTTTTCTCACTTTTTTTAGAACTATTTTTCTTTTGTATTACTTTTAATATAATATACTTTAATATTGCTTTAATAAAAGCAATATTAAAGTATATTATATTAAAAGTAATACAAAAGAAAAATAGTTCTAAAAAAAGTGAGAAAAAAAAGTGGAATAGTGCAACACGAGTCTATATACAAGTTATTGGAATGATAGATAATAGAGTAGCAGATGAATGTTGTGAAATTGTTTCAGCAGTTCAGTTGTTTAACAGTCTTATTGCCTGCGGGATGAAGCTGTCTCTGAATCTGTTTGTTCTTGTCAGGATGCTGTGGTACCGCCTGCCAGACGGCAGCAGACTGAACAGTTTGTGGCTGGGGTGATGGGGGTCTTTTATAATCCTGAGGGATTTCTTCCTGAGCCGCTGGGAGTAAAGGTCCTCCATGGATGGCAGCTCCGTCCTGGTGATGTTCTCTGCAGTTTTCACCACCCTCTGTAAAGCCTTACGATTGAGGGTGGTGCAGCTGCCATACCAGGCCGTGATGCAGCCAGTCAGGATACTCTCTGGTGCACCTAGTATACTAATAGAAATACCTATATTAAGTATTTTTATTTTAATGTTCAGCACACTGGTTTTGTAACAAAATAATTTCCCAATGTGGGATTAATAAAGTATACACACAGGGGTGCACATAAATGGTACGCAGGTGCGCATGCGCGGCAATACTCTGAAATGCGTACCGTCACTTGTGTCACAAAGCGCATTTGCGTACCGACGTACTTGTGAAGCTTTTCCAGAAGGCGGTT
>NW_011342671.1:219091-220060 GCF_000735185.1 Notothenia coriiceps | reverse complement strand
AAACAGCTGATCACAACGTTCACACGCTCTATGGTCCCCCCCCCGTTGACACACTCATCTGAGTACCTCACTGAGAAAGTTGTGTGCACCCCTGTGTATATATCTCATCTCTATCTATCTATCTATCTATTGCATGGCTTTTTAATATTATATTGTTTTGCAGGATGATGGAATTAATAAACAATAAATACAGAGAAAACTAATCAAAGACAACTATTAATTAGATTGGATGTGATGGATGAAGCCTGGTTTAATAGGGTCATTTCTTAACCTCTTTACTTCAATATATACCATTAATAGTATTTCAGATCCTATATAAAGTGACCACATAACTTCGGGGCACCAAGTGAGCAATACATGTTTTTTTTTGCGGTGCACGATTCGCTTAATGTTAGGCCATGCTAATGTTCATATGTGTATTTTGAGCCTGACACGTTTACATGCTTTAATGTTCAAAAAGGTCTTTATTTTTCCCATACTGCCTGCTGCAGCACCTCTTTTCACCCTCTGTCTGAAACCAGTGCCCTGTCTGCTCTGATTGGTTAGCTGACCGGCTCTGGTGTGATTGGTCCTTAGCCAATCACGTACAATGTGTTGCAGCGCTAGCCAATAGAAGCGCAAGTCTTATATAGTGATGTCACTATTTTAAGAAAGTAAAGAAAGGAGTATATAGAGTGGCAAAGTCACGCCCATCAACTTCCGGTCCATGGGACCTTATTTCGGAAAAATAATGTATTGAAGTCAATGGAGAGAGACAACTTATCTTTCGATCCCGTTTGAATTGTGCCATGAATTACACATATGATGTTTGTCAATCTTAAAAAATAATTTCCATGTCAAAAAAGTCACAGTTTGTCGTAAAACTGTTGAAATATAACACTATGAAAAATACGCAACTAGAAAGACTACAAATCCCAGATGTCACAATTGTTTTCCTCTACTAAGAGATAGCTAAGATCAGCGCCATAT
>NW_011342671.1:196084-219021 GCF_000735185.1 Notothenia coriiceps | reverse complement strand
TCTATTCTGAAAAGAAAGAAGTGAAATGTGCCAACATGACGGCCGTGTTGGTGTGTGGTGCGAGACGGGAGATGTAGTTCATTGAGCGGTTTCACACAAAAAAAAGTGTTACTTCACAGTTTTACGACACATTTATATTTTTTTGACTTGCAAAATTATCTTTTAAATTGACAAACATCATATGTGTAATTCGTGGCACAATTCAAACGGGATCGAAAGATAATCTTTCTCTCTCCATTGACTTCAATTCATACTTTTTATGAAATAAGGCATGGAGCTCCCCCGGAAAGGGAGGGACTTCGCCTCTCTATGTGAATTGATTATGGAATACAAGCAACCCCGAGGAAGGGCACTGGCTGTTGAAACAAATGTTCATAGTGGCCAAATGGCGGTACTACAACTACCATTTGACTTCATTGGGCCTTAAGGACTTTTTCCCCTTGACTTGCATTTGAGAAGAGAAATCTGTTAATCAGCGTAAAATGGTTTTTTTGCAAAATCATCTACCCAGTACAAATACTTATATAGCCCATTTTTTGACTCACTGAGCAACTTTCTTGAATGAACGAGGCCTTGCCATTGACGCTGGACGCAGTTTTCTTTATACATCCATGAACGCGTGTCAGAACTAATATATCCTTGCAGACTAAATAGCGAAGGAACTTGTTGCATTGTACAAACGGCCGCTGTATTTCCAGTGTTTGAGATTCTGATGTGTTATCGTCTGCAGCCTAACCAGGAGACGGTCACCACCCCGGACCTCAGCAGCCTCTCCTCCCCCCTCATCGACACCGAGAGGAACCTGGGTCTGCTGCTTGGCCTCCACGCCTCCTACCTGGCCAAGAGCACCCCCCTGTCCCCCATGGAGATCGAATGTGCCAGTACGTCAAGTGATTTTAAAGCTCAATATTATTTGTTTTAGAAAATCGACAATCTGTGTGTAAATGTCAAAATCCATTTATTAGTCCTGAAGAGGGAAAATGTACAGCGTTACAGCAACAGCGATAATGCAGATAAAAGGCAATACAAAAATATGATTACATATTTAATATAGAGACAAGCATGTGTAAGTAAGCATGAAATCTGCTTTCTTACTTAATTACTCGACTAGTTATGTACATTAACATTCACTCACAGATTGTTCACACATAAAATGTCAAGAACAAATCTTTCTCCACCCAACTTAGTCTGAAAATGAAGATCTCAAACTCTGCATTTTAATTTAAACATCCACTTTTCTCCCTCTGCACAGAATGGCTCCAGTCGTCCATATTCTCGGGGGGGCTGCAGACGAGTCAGATCCACTACAACTACAACGAGGAGAAGGATGAGGACCACTGCAGCTCCCTGGGGACGACCACCCCGGACAAAGCCAAGATGTACTCCCGCAGAATCACCCTGAGTGACCACGCTCAGCCCTTCCTGCAGGCCATCGCTGACAACAACACTCAGGACCACACTGTCAAGGTACAGCCTCAACAACAGCTGCTACGTTTACATGCAATACCACAACATCCTGATAAACAGCCAATTCTGCTATGATTTTCAGAATTAGGTTTCATTCTGTGACATTTCAAGATTTAAACATATGTGATATGCAAATAATATTCAGATTTAATGAGCATTCTCTAGAGATTTATTCAGCACATAAAGAATTTGCAGTTAAAAATGTTATGCCTTTTTTACTTGCATGATAATGTCCAGCTTTATGCGTTGAACACAACATAATTAGTAGGGATGCACCGAATATTCGGCCACCGAAAATTATCGGCCGAAAATGGTTAAAAAGGCCCTTTCGGCTTTCCGGGTGTTTTGATTTCAAGTGGTGGAGTAATCCCAAAGTGGTGAAAGTCTTTGCAGTTACACCTCCTCGAGAAATGTCAGCTGAACACGTTTTACAAATCGCAATACGCGCCTCTTTCCCTGATATTTTGAAATATCTCCAAGTGGCAGACATGTTGGCTGTGAGCCAGCCGCGAGCATGGTCGCGCGCCGTGCTTGTCGCCGCGTTTTGATTACGTCATCACAACAACACGTTAGGTTACCAAACTTATAGGTGCATTTGTTGTTGTTGAAGGCCTGGCTGTTACAGTCTTTATTTACACTATTTTGTTGTAGGCCTACTGGCCTAGATGTTTATGCAGTTTTAAAGCACCTTGGCTTTGTTCTGAATGCACTTTGTTGTAGTTATCCTACAGAGAAAAGAAAATGCACTTGACTTGGAATNTTTATTGAGTCAAGTTTCTGGCTGAATGCAGAATGCACCGAAGGGAATAATCCTTTGGAATGCTCATCGTACGATTAGCTACAAACCCCCCCATCTGCGCCAGAGGAGTGGAGAAGAGACTCCAGTGGTGGTGCTTTGAAGCTCACAGCTATCTATAGTAGTCAGAATGGATAAAACACGAGAAACGCAATACCAATAAAGTGTATTAGTTTCTAACATTGCGAGAGCATACTACAAACATAGGTGTAAATTGTCAGGTTGTATGTGAACTGGAAACCTTAATCAAACTACAGTATACAAATCATCAAATAATTCTGTGAGATGTCAAGTATATACGATTTTTCCTAGAATATAATGTTAAATGTCAGGTTCCTCAGGAACGTGTATGGCCCATGCTGGTGACATCATTCTAGTTGTCCCGCCAACAGGACATCTCCATAACTAAACGTTTGGGTTCGTCTCTGGAAATTCAGTCCGGTTTCCGTTCCGCCCACAGCACTGAATCAGTTCTGGTCAGGGTCACAAACGATCTGCTGATGCTGATTGTCTTCTAATTCTGTACAAACTACTTGTTTGTGCCAACAGCCAGTGAGTGCACGACATGCTGGTAGACAGTTAGACATGTCTTTTCCAATTTTCTCACATGCGGTGTTGATGGGACATACTCTCTCTCTCATTCCATGTGGGCTCTGCATGTGTCAGCTGTGACATCACAGTAGAAATACAGTGAACAGGATGACGCAGCCTAGGATGGTGCAGTGCATTGCATACATCTGAGTAGAGCAGTACTTCCACATCTTGAGTCGTCTGATGTCATCAGATGTCGGGAACATACTCTCATAGATTATGCAAGCACCATTATGTTTTCATCTCTAGTGTACATGCATGCAGGCATGGAAACTGGGAGCGAGATATGTCCCCATTCAACACCTTCGTGTAAACATGACTTATTAATCTCATGATAATGAATTGTCATTGTAGACTGCCTTCTTGTTTCACTCACTGCTAAAGTGCTTCAGGAGTTGCATAAAAGTTACTAACAATAGTGTTAATCAGAGTGGCTTTTTTTTAAAAGATATGTTTTTAGGCCTTTCTTAAAGGCTTCAGGTGGTCTGTGGAAGTCCTCAGGTGGTCTGGGAGGGAATTCCACAGGTGAGGAGCAGCTGCACAGAAAGCCCGATTCCCCATTGTGCGGAGTTTGTTCCTCGGTGGGCGAAGCAGATGGTTTGTTTTGGAGCGGAGGTTGCGTTTGGAGGTTTGTGTTGTGAGAAGTTCCTTCAGGTATGAAGGAGCGTTCCCGTGGATGCACTGATGGGCGAGCAGTGAGATCTTGTATTCAATCATGAATGAGACAGGAAGCCAGTGGAGGGAATGAAGGACGGGTGTGATGTGGTTGTATTTTCTCACCCTCATCAGGATCTTAGCAGCACTGTTCTGTACGTATTGGAGCTTCTGAAGGCTCCTGCTAGGAGTCCCGATGAGGAGAGCGTTGCAGTAATCGAGCCTTGAGGAGACGAATGCATGGACCAGTTGTTCAGCATCTGACAGGAGTTTTGCAATGTTCCTGAGGTGGTAGTAGGAGGTATTGCACAGGTGTTTGATGTGGGTGTCAAAGGTCAGATGTCAGTCAAATCTTACACCCAGGTTGGTAACTGATGTGGAGAGGGGTATGTTTTGGCCAGAAAAGGTGATGTGGGTTATGGGGGATGACTGGACCTGGTTTGGTGTGCCAAATAAAATAGCCTCTGTTTTGGAGCTATTTAGCTGCAGGAAGTTTTGTTGCATCCAAGTCTTTATCTCCTCAATGCAAGTGTTAAAGGATGTTGATGGGAACGGTGATAATGATGGTGACAGTGAGGATGCATGTATTTATATATAGCTGCGGGTCATCAGCGTAGCAATGGAATGATATTCCATGCTACGCTGATGACACAGCCAAGGGGAAGAGTGTACAGGGTGAACAGAGTGGGCCCGAGGACCGACCCTTGAGGGACACCACGGGTGACAGGGTGTGTCTGGGACCTCGCACCTCCCAAGGAGACGTACTCTGTTCTTCCAGACAGGTAGAACTGGAACCAGCTCAGGGCGGAGTCAGAGTCCGATGGTGTGTTTGAGGCGCTGAAGGAGGATGTTATGGCCGACAGTGTCGAATGCTGCAGTCAGATCCAGGAGGATGAGGAGAGATGGGGATCCAGCGTCAGCCGCCTTCAGCAGGTCGTTTGTGATCCTGACCAGAGCTGTTTCAGTGCTGTGGGCGGAACGGAAACCGGACTGGAATTTCCAGTTCAAGAGGCTGTTTCGTTGGAGATGGTCCTGAAGCTGGGCGATAACTTCATGTCTAACTACCAGCATGTCATGCACTCACTGGATGTGGCACAACACGTAGTTTGTACAGAATAGGAAAGACAACAGCATTCACCAAACTCAAGACCCATCTCAGCGAGCTCAAAGATCTGGCCCAGTCGCAAGAGAATTTGCGCTTCTGCTATATGAAAAAAATAAAAAGGAAATTGGACTGATGTGCACAAACTTGGATGAACTGAGGTTCATAATTGCATCAACAACAGATGCAGCCTCGGAAAATCTGCCGCCAACAGAGGATGCATTTCAACAACATGTAAAGAGCAATGTTTCAGACAGCGATATGGTGTCACAGCCCGAACCCAAACCCTTGTTTATGGAGTACTGTTGGCAACAGGGTGGATTGTCAGAGATGGGGCCATTAACCAGTGGTATTTACAAAACCCCATCACCTACAGAAGTGAGAAGACATTACTCACTTGTAATTGCAGAAGATGCAAAGTGTGGAGAGAAGTGGAAAGTGCCAGTGCCTCTCCTGTTGACCTTATAATAAACTGATTATATTCTTTGCAAGCTCTCGTGGGCCACATCAAATGAAGTGGCGGGCCGGATTTGGCCTCCGGGCCTTGAGTTTGACACCCCTGATCTATATACTTGACCTCTCACAGAATTATTTGATGAATTGTATACTGTACTTTGAATTAAGGTTCCAGTTTCAATAAAACCTGTAATATTTACACCTATGTTTTAGAGGCTTGCAATTTAGAACTAATACACTTTATTTTATTGAGTTACTCTTATTCTGACTATTTGGGGATGTAGTTCAGCCACCTGGTATTTCCCTCTGCAAATATAATGACCATCAGAGTGAGCATTCTTAACTTTATAGGCTATTGTGCCACTTCTCCCCCATTCGGAGTTTGACTGTATCAGAGAAGAGGTAGGCCTATGTCTAAAGAAATCTCATTTGCAATAGAACTGTACCAGATATGTCCATACAACTACTGGTTAGTGTTCAATAGCACCCTAGACAATTCAGTATTTCTGATAAATGAGAGAAAAGTGATTGAATCCTATGTTCCTATCACCAAAAAGTACAATTTCCGTCTAAACTAAAGCTAAGTTTACAGGACTATAATTCAGTATTTCTTTATGTAAATCATTTTCTGACTATTTGGAGATGTAGGACAGCCACCTGGTTCATACCTCAGCAAATCTGAAGAGGAAAAGAGTGATCACTTCTCTAGTTATGGGCTTTTTTGTCACCTTTCCCATATTCGGCCTGGTCTAATTTGGCTCTTTTTCAGGGATTGGGGTAGTTCTAAAGAACAACCCAAAAAACATTTTTTCCCCCAAAATAAAATTTGACAACAATCAATTTCATTAATGGGAGACCCTAAAGATAAGAAATATCATTGTTGTCATTTGTTCTACCTCGGGTAGGGGTATCTCAAAATCTGAGGGCCCTTCCTGCTAGACTATTTGTCCACAGTATTGAGTATGTAAGTCGCTTTGGATAAAAGCGTCCAACAAGTAACATGTAATGTAATGTAGAGTCAGCTACTCTCTTTTTAAAATTTTGAACTCTTACTTTTTTCCTGTCCTGTGTTTCGCTCTTATTGCTCTTGCTGATCCGACACCTGAATTTCCCTCTGGGGGTTAGTAAAGGGTTATCTTATCTTATCTTATTAAATGGCTTAGTTGAATACTCGATTCTGATTGGTCAATTCAGAACACGTGACAAGTTGTTAATCCAGTAGTACAGACCGCTGTCAAGGACTTATTGACCGTTGTTAAGGACGCTCACATCTGCAGAAAAAAAGCAAACTGCATGCAGTTTGCTTTTCTAACTTTTTGCTTATCTTTAGTTTTCTGTTGTCTCCCGTCTGACAGCAACATGGAGGATTTTAATATTCATTTTAATATATTTGGAGAGCACAGTAATTTGGATGAATGGTTAGTGGCTGATGAGTCCCCAGCGAAGAAAAGAAAAAGACGAGAGGGACAAGAAAACAGCGGAGAAGTAACGGGGCAACACGGAGCTGCGGTCCTTTTTACGCAACGGTCCAGACATAGACATCGAAGGGCAAACATATTCAGTTTCCAGTTACTTTGGCATTAGGGCAGGGATATCTAGATACTTTCCAAGGTTTAACATAATGAATTGTGCTACTTTTAAAGCAAGCAACGATGTTTTCAAATCCGTAATCAAAAAGCTCCGCCTTCCTGCCGTTGCTACGTAGTTCAAACGATAACAACGCACTATTTTTCTTAGCGGATGCATGTCATTTTAAATCAATAAAACTATTTTTTAAATCAATACAAATATTTTCTAAATCCATAAAAGCATTTCAATTAATATTGGGAGTCATATCGTTACTTTGTTGAGAATTTGGCCATGTAATAAGCGGGATAATGTGCAGCGACTTCTTCTCACTCCTTTTCGAACACTAGATTACTAGACTGTTTATGTTGCTAATGCTGTTGTAGTTGTAAATGTCACTTTGTTTTGTTTTCTCTTACATGACTATGCACTGCAACATTTCTTTGTTTTTTGTAATTATTTATTTTACTTGTTCGAAATAAAATGTATCAATCAATCAATCAATTATGGGGAAAAGAACACCCGACAGGCAGATCAGGAGCCCGACTGATCTTGATCAGCATGACCGCCTCGCTGCACATTATCCCTTACTCATCAACTAGTGATCTATAAGCATTAACTTTGTGTGTGTAGGCCTCACACCTGAGTTTAGGCATAGGGAGAGTAGCCACTGCTGCACCAGACGGGAACAGCACCTCTTCCAGCCTATGCTTTACTGCCAAGTCCACGGCACGGTGCTGCAGCCTCAAGGAGAACCGGTTGACGGTGAATTCCACGTCGAACTTCATGTTGGGGAAAAAAATCTGCAACAATCTGAAGCAGGTGGAAAGTGGGAGAAGTGTTCGAGTTAGATGCTTTATTCATTTTCATAGACATTCACTATGTTTTAAATGGACATGTATCTGTAGTGCCGCTCTCACCTCTTATTGAAGCCCAGCTTCACACTATCCAGCTCCACACTGTGAACGTATCCATTGTACACGGTGTCATCGTTTCCACATTTGGTCACCTTCAGACAGTCTCCTCGTAGTACAGATGGCCGATTCTCAGCAACACCAGGAACCTGTTGAACAATATCAGCGTTGGCCATCATGCATGTTTTATTCGTTTCAAACACTGGATGTGATGGCCTTTTTTACACTACTCCAAGTTCCCAGGCCACATTGTCTGCGAGTCTTTCAGTTCTGATCCGTTTCAAATTATTTCCAAGTTTCTGTGAAGACCCAATGTACTCCCAAAAGGCAGGTTCAACTTAAACAAGGGTATATTTAAACTAAATTAAATCATGGCAGGTGATGTCCATCCTAATTGCATCTCGCCCATTCCACTGCAGACATGATGCTTGATTCTTATAATAAATTACAAAAACGGTCAAAAACGTGTTGTGATCCAAACCTGTAGACTTCCCGAAATCTTAATAGCACACTATTGTTGAAGACATAAATAATGTTTGGCCACGCTGTGTTTCAGAACTAATTGTTAAAATCCAGCACATACTGCAAACAGACACATAACCTAAGCACAGTCCCACTATATCACTACAAAACCATACAAACATGGAGGAATGATTACTAATAATTAGATACATAGATTCACCATCTATGTAATTTGTCACACAAACAAAACTTTTCTCAAATAAAATATGAGCTTAAGTATTTCCTAAACTGAACTTACATTACATACAGAGGACAACAACATTAAAATAATAGAAAATCATACAAAGAAAGCATAAAGACTACTTGGCATCGCTTAGAATCTTAGATCATGAAAATGCTTTAGACTCATAATAATTAGACTTGTTGTTGCTGCTTTTTAAAAAGTGTACTGTGAGGATTCCTTACCCTGAGTGTAAGCAGTTTCTTGTTTAATTGGTCAGGGGTCATGGTTTGATTGTGGAGGTCATAGTTCTGGATGTCCCTCTCCATCTGTACCTCTTCCAGGTGTAGCAGGAGGTGAAATCGATGAGCGTAGCTCTTCATCTTTAAGGGAGCGTCAAGGAGACTCCTGGATATACAGCAAACACGCACACAGACACACATTGTGATCATGAGGGAGTTCAGATCAGAAAATACAGGGTTGGTGAAGCTTTAGGTAATTAGGTCATGCTCTCACTTCACTAATGACAGGTGTTGCTTGGTTGATGGAGACTCAGAGTCTTCCAGCCTCAGTCCCTTTAGGTATTTGGGGTAGTTAAAGTTTCCTAATTTCAATGTTGACTGTAAAGGCTGGACCCCAGGCCTGCAGAGAACAAAACAAAAACACAAGCACACACATTATAAACAAACACATTATAAATTAATAAAAAACTGTTTCTGGGACTATTCCGGGTCCATCTGTTGCAATTACAAGGAGCTTCCAAATCAAATATGTGTACCGTAATCTGTAATATCGGATTTCTTGCTGCTGGCGAAAATAAATCTGTACTCATTCCATTTTAAATTAGTAAAACCATCTTCTGGTTCTATCAGTTACACTCTAGTCTACATTATTTTAAGTTTCAAATCATAGGGGCCAGCATTTAAATAAGATCTTTAAAATGTTGACGTTGATAATCCAGAATGTATGGGCAAATGTGTTTATTCCCATTTAATTCTGACTTTAATATAATTCATTGAAATCCATAAACATTTTAGATCAGACAATGGTCAGTTCCAAGACTTTCTGCTTCCTCTGGACCCACAAAAAACCCACAATATGGAAAATCTGTGGTACCTGATTTATAGTTATCTCCTTAATAACCAGCCTTAAAACTCCATTTCTATTTTGAGACTTGAACTGGTTTACAATTAGTTTGTAATAACGTACCTCTCAGGTGGAACTCCCTCCACTATCATTCTGCCCCCACGCCTGTATGAGACCACCTTGTATGGTTTGTAAGGAGACACGGGCCCCAGCTCCACAGCCAGCGGGGTCCTGGCTGCAGCTTCCATATCCCTCACGATGCAGAAGGGCACGGCTCCCGGCAGATCTGCGCAGAACTCAAAGTACATCGTGGTGGGGAAAAATCCATAGTGTTTCAGTGTGTAACGAACCAAAACCTCATAGCTTTCTCCTGTGAAAGAAAGGAAGCAGAGTAGGAGCTGTGAGCATCACTGACCTCCACCTCAGTGTGTTTTTTGTTAATGACAACAGAGAGGAGGAGTGTTAGAAGTGTCACCTGGAGAGAGGAAGAGGGGACAAGCTCTGGTCACCCTCCTCTCGTCCTCCAAAGTGAAACAGTGCATATTGTGCAGGGCAGTGTAGAAGGTGAAGTTGACACAGTGTGTGCCCTTGTTTGCGATGTGAAACCTGATGAGGAACAACTCCTTCAGACGCTCCACAGTGAACTGGACCTTTCCACCGATCGCAGCAGGGTCTGAGGTGATTTGAATGCCGCCCTTGTCAGCTGTCATCTTTTTCCTGTGAGACAGAGAGAAAGACCTGGTCAGGGTGCACATCTGTAAAACTTATAACCATAAAAAAGTCAAACTTTTACCATTCATTTCTGGTCATGGATCTAGGTCAAAACTCTTTATCTCCCCTTGTTTTTTGTCTCCATA
Organism: Notothenia coriiceps; assembly: GCF_000735185.1. Taxonomy (NCBI): domain Eukaryota; kingdom Metazoa; phylum Chordata; class Actinopteri; order Perciformes; family Nototheniidae; genus Notothenia; species Notothenia coriiceps. The sequence goes on along the minus strand of NW_011342671.1, from coordinate 208,850 downwards.
AACTGTCAAATATGAGATGAATGACAGTAAAAACATTTAATTGAGTTTCATTGAAATTGTGAAAAATGTTAACATTGGGTGGAGAATTGGGTCTGAATTCCATTATTTCTCTTGGGGGTTTCAAGAGTTTTATTACATTTTTGGATGATAATCTGCCTAGCTTTTTAGAACTATTTGATAACCATCAGTGGAGATACGACAGGAAATTAGGGAAAAGGAGAGAGGGGGTCGAAAAGATACAAAGGTCACAGGCAAGATGGAAACAGCAGTTCATGCTTGGTGCCCTAACCCTTAATCCACAATCTACCACTAGAAAGTCTATCACAGGGATGAAACATATGCAAAGACAATTATTCACTCTTAGATTCACTCCTATAGGCAATTTAACCGTTGTGGTTGAAATCTGAAATGAGTCCTTCAAACAAAATGTCTTTATATGTATTGTTAATAAGGTAAAAAGTTATAAAACCAAGCAAAGGGGTTCGATATCTCACAGTAATTCTGCAGTGACTAACACTGCGGAAAAAGTTGTGACACATTATATCGGAGAACAAGTGAACCTTGTAACTCCTTGTGGGAAAGGACAAGGAGCAACTGCCCTGAAGTGATAATAAAACGCTACAAGGTGGTAAGCAGAACTAGTTTCAACCTATGGTTTCAACCAGTGAAAACAAAGATACAACAGATGAGTCAGGGGAAAGCACATATCCCTTCTGATAAAGATGGCTAAGCAATGGCTGTACATCTTAAAGAAACTTAAAAAGTCAAAGTACCTGTACCAAGTTCTACAGTAAAAAAGTGACTGGAATCGTCACAAATTGGTTTAACTCTACATCTTTCTTTTAAATATACATTTGTTAACCATTATCCCTTTACTGCTACGATTATATATTTTGCGACCGCACTTCCTCGCAGCCACAGTCCGAATATATGCTGATGTGCATTCCTAATGACAATAGAGTTTAACCTTGACCTTGACAAAGCCACATGCATAATGTAAGACCCCTTCCACACCTATCATGGACTCTCAACCCCTCTGCTGCTCCAGTTACTTTTTTAATTTAGTAAGGCAAGGCAAGTTTATTTATATAGCATCTTTCAACACAAGACAATTCAAAGTGCTTTATAAAAATGAAAGACATTAAGAAAATGGCAAAGCAAAGATAATAAAATAAACATTAGTAACGCTCAACACCCTGTTATCTCCTAATGATGACCTCAACTGAATCTATTAATGCATGGGTTAAGCTGGATGTGATCTCAAGTGAAGAGTTTTATTTTGAAAAGTAATATAATGGATGCACATGTAAAAACCTGGGGTAAGCACGGAGGCTTACACCTTGCACCTACAGTATAATGACAACATTATAGTTGACAACATTATACTGTAGGTGATAAGGCACATACCTGTTCAGCTTTAACTTGCGCAGGATTTCCGCTGCCAGCTTTTTCTTTGGAGTGAGTACCGGGGTCACCGGGGTAGAGGGGGCAGAGGAGGGTGAAAGTGTCTTCGCGGTCTTCTTCTTGGAGCCAGAGCCAGGGGTGTGGGGCGACTGAGGGGCCCGGGGCCTCCTCGGCTGGTCACAGTGCACTGGAACCTACAGCAGGGATTCAAAATATTGGTTGTGTCTTCATTTTAATTCTGTATTTAAAAAATAAATAAAACATATCCAGTCTTGTTTTCTCACAGCAGGAGCACATGCAGATTATAAGACAATGTTCCCCTTGGCAAAGACACGCAAAACGCATAAACATCTCTCCAACATCATTTTCTAATAACATTTTCAGAGGTGGGAGAAGTACTCAGATCTAAAGAATACAAAAAGAAGTAGAAGTACCAGAGTGAAGGAATACTCTGTTACAAGTAAAAGTCATACAATCAAAATATTACTCAAGTAAAAGTACAAAAGTATTATCGTCAAAAAATACTTAAAGTACAAAAGTAAAAGTACTCATTATGCAAAGTAGCCCATTTAAGAATAATATGTTAATTTGTTGATTATAATTATTGATGCCTCAATGTGTTTAGCAAAGTTGGTAAAGGTGCAGCTAGTTTTAATTACATGTCTCTCAAAATTGTACTTAAGTAAAATATTTGAGAAAATGTACTTAGTTACTTTACATCTCTGGACATTTTGCAGGTGATAGCTAGTGGGGACACTTTGCACTAGTGAAATGACGGCTCATCTTACCTGAGGTTTGACATTTAAATAGATTTTCTCCTGTTTTAAGATGGCTTTGTTGGACTTCACTAGGGCGTAGACAACAGAGGAAAAGCTGGGGTCTTTAAATCCTTTCCTGTGACAATACAAACACAACAGGAGTATCATAACAGCCAAGTCCAACAACTGCATGTGACACATGCTGATTTTCCAGCTTACCTGCCCTTAAATTCAGCGTAGTAGATTGCCCGAAGTTCCTCTTTAGAGATACTATTGGATATTCTGTCTCCCAGAAATGCAATAAAGTCCTGCCCGGATTTAAGCGACTGTTTACGAGACATGTTGGTGAGCTACAGGCCGCTACTGTCTGAGGGCTGAATCACAATGAGGAAGTTCAACTATCAACCCAAGTATCACTGTAGCTGTTGGTTGAAATGCGCACAACATTTCCACATGTTACACTTTGCGGCACTTTTGCGCATGTCTGAAGGAAACATTAGTTAAACCGGGCCTCGATTTCTGGTTCATTTTTTGGGTTAAATGGCGATAAAATGATACATTTATCAAATACTTAACGCAGTTTACCGCAAAATTCAAGCTGGTGAACGGTCTCCGGAACGGAAACCGGAAGAGAGCGTCTGCAATTGTCTTACAGAGAAAAAACGAAGACACCAGAGCGACTAAAAAAAAACAATAGTCTACACAAAGAGCTTCAGTGTAAACTCTACCACCTACATATGCCTCATAAGTTCTAGATGATTTTTAAAAATTCCGTTACAACCTTATTTGAGGAGTACACATCCTCATGTTTTTGATGACACTCCCTAGGCTCACAGCCGCGTGCGGAGTCATGTGAAATGGGCGTTCCCATCGATTACATAATATAATGTTTTCACAATACTAAAATACACTTTGGCTGTAGTCAGTCATTATACATTTAATGGATTAAGCTGTTGAGTGAGTGATACTTTTTGAAATATCAAGCCAAAGGATATGCAATGTGTCATTTCGCATTTGATTAGTAGGCTATAGCCCTTTAGTATGGCAATTCAAAACCCAAATATGTAGTGCAATTACCTCATGACCATAGACTGTATGACAATACCAAAGAGCAGCACATCTACATATTTGAAAGCGTGGCATTCTGCACTACAATTATTTTTTCAACACACACAGACACCTATTTAGAGCAAAGGCTAACTTTTTATTTAGAAAAATGATTTTACACCACTTAAATATAATGAGTTTGCTAAACCAAGGAAAATCAGCAAGCACCAAATATTTGGCATGTATTGATTCAAAAATGGCTTGCAGGAGTTTTATTCTGTTCATTAAAAAACGTGTAATGTATAGCAAAGACAAATGAAATGTACCGAAAGGAGTATTCAGTGACATACTTTGAATGCTTAATTATAAGCAAATCTCAGAGAAATTTGGTTTACAACACACATGTGAATTTCCAATGCTAGGCACACTATACATCTGCAAAATATATGAATGCATTAGGGACTTGAAGGTCATTGGACCAAATTCACATCACAATTCTCCTTAACCCTTAGATGCATAAGTGGGTCTTTTTTGACCCGGTGAGGTGGTTTTCTTAAAGTATCTTTGTAATTACATTTTTTTATCATTTCATATTCCAGCTATTCCTCAAAAAACATGTTTTGGATATCATGCCATTCAAATTTTTAATTTACATTTTAAGAAATTGTAGTTTTTGTATTACCACCCCAAGCTTCCATAAGTGGGTCAAAAATGACCCGCATGCATTTTCTATCGAATTTCGTTTTTTTTTCAAAACGTAAAAAAAATGTCTACAATTATAAATAGTGAAAAATTAAATATAAAATATTTCTATTGTGAACCAAAATATAATACTAAATATTATACAAGTGATTTTCTTAACCAAAATGACAAATGGCATAAAAACACATTATTCTAATACGGGTCCTATTTGACCCACTTATGGAAGAGTGTGGGTCCAGTCACTCGTGCATCTGGGTTAAGAAAACAGGCTGCATTATTTTATATAATGCAAAATGTATTCCACTACATTATGGTCTGTTGTCAGGCTGTTTGATTGGGGGATACTAGATGTAATTTAATTTATTCAGTTGTTTTCCTAGACTCGAGCAATCAAATGTAGTCAAAAAAGATTCCCAGAATAAAGCATATAGTGCCCAGGCGCTGTAAAAGAAACTCAACACAAGATGTAACACACAAATGATCAACATTGCTTGAAGATCATACTTTTATTTCATGAATAATAAATGTACAATGATTGTATAAAAAATATAGCAAAAGCTAAAGGCAAACCGCTGGCTGGAGGACACCAATACTTTTATCATTCCAGGGGAGTATAGAGGGGTTACAACCAAAAATGGCTTTCAAAATCTATGACGAGAGAAAGAACTTCAAGAGGGAATATAGTAGGGAAATGGGCAAAGAAAGTTGATGCTTTGGCTACAACCCTGCGTCCAGAGAGATGCATACATATAAACACATTAGACTAAACCAAATCATTTGGTGATGTTAAGTGTCTCTGCTAATAAATCAAATTGCATACAGTATTTGCCTTCTGTTAATAAAAAACTATAGGGGGTATTGGAAGCTCTTAAAGAATATCAGTTTTGTTATATAGAGAGGGTTAATTAGTTGCTACAGGATAGTCAAGGAGTTGTGGGAGGATGCGAGTCCATTATGAAGCACTGAGGGATCAGAAACTATGTTTGTTTACCATGAGACTAAGAATTTGGACAGCAAGGAATGACCCAAGCTTTCACAGTGTCACTGAAGGCTTTATTTGTTCTGTAAAGACCCCAAACAAATGTCTCTTTTAGCAGGACATACAGTACGTTACGGTGCGTCACACATCTTTGCACGAGCATCAGCTTCTTCTCGTTCGTTTGTCGCCACCCAAACAGCGTCTGTCCTCTAAGCATTCTGCATTTCCTTGCCAATCTTGTAGCTGAGAATCTTGTTCCAGTCGATCTTGGTGCGGGTGACTGGGAGCTGTCTGCGTAAGGCTTTGAAGGTGGTGTCCGACATGGTCTGATAGTTCTCACTAATGGCCACCTGAAACACAACACAGATAAGCACACGTTGTACCAGGATGGCATCTACCAGTGACAGTCAATTGAACATGTTCTAAACAAAACAGAACCTATGAGTCATGTAAATTGTTTAAAATGTTTGTTTGTGTTGCATTTAAATGTGAAAATTTGAGTGTGTATATTTGCTATGAAACAGCTTTGTACTCTGTATGTGTTTGTTAAATCTACTGCTAGTACTATTCATTCAAATTCCTCGAGATCTAACGTTTTATTTTAGGCATGTTGGTCTGAAAATCTGATTTTGATAATGATTCAAATTGCATATTGGACTTTTGTGGTAGTGCTTGGAAATGTAGAAGCAGCATTCTGAATCAAATGAGTCTTTTATGTCTTGTTCAGTATGCGGGGCAATGTTGACACATATGAGGGCAACTCATCTTATTCTCAAATGAGGAGTGTATAGGACTTATTGGAATCGCATCCAATAAGCTCATCTTTACTTTGCCTGTTCTGGGATACAACAATACATGCTGGTGCAACATCATGGACTCTGTGGAAGCCCTCCCAGACGAGTTTTGCTTTGGAGCCAACTATCACAACGACCAAAACAACTTGAAAACACCACTTTGGTAACATGATACCAGGGCCCAAAAATAGCTTTTCCCATAGACTTACATTAGGGAAGAAAATGATGTGATTTTTTCAGGTACACTCTCCATTAGGAACACTGGAATAGCCCTCATTGAAATCAATGGTTCCTTAAAGTTGTTAAATGCACAAATAGCCTTTGCTTCATGGGCGACTGAGCAGCTTTAAGGGAAATGAACCGGGAACCTGCTTCCTACTGTATGAGGACATAGGATCTGCTCTCTGTGTGAATAGGAAAGGCTCATTCAAAGATAACACTTGCACAAGGAATATTTGTTTCACAGGATTATATACTCTTGAAAAAGTTATTAGTACTATTCCATTTGTGCTTAGAAAGTCTCTTTAACCTCCACATACCTGGTATTCATTCTCTGCATCCTCAATAATTTTCACAAGCTCCTTTGCAGTCTGGCTCTCATTCTGCCAAAAAATACGTGTTGTTTAAATAAACAACTTAAAACACACTTAAACATAAAGCACTATGATATATTCCAATAGGTCGATTTGATTATGTCCTACTTACAGACACGGTCAGTGCTTCCTGTACATCTTTATGGCTGACCAGCTGTACATTTCCGTCCTCATAATAATGTACCTGGAAATAAAAAAGAAGACATGCACACTAAAGTGAAACAGAACCAACTTCACAGCTAAACTCATACTACACCTAAACATTTATCCACCTACCTGTATTTTCAAGACTCCAACCACCTGAGCTGTAGATTGCGAGACACTGAACCTCCATTCAGACCGGCAGCGGCCGTTCCTGGAGACAGAGAAAAGAAAACAGTTCACCAAAAAAACAATGCCAAACACATCTAAAACATCACTGCCTTTACACTTTAACATAATTGATTAAGTGCATACATTGAATTTCAAATCATTATCCTCTATCAACTTACCAGAAGTTTTTAGGCTCAAATTGATGGCCCTCGATACAAGCGATAATGGTCTGCTGGCCATCGATTGTTTTCCCATAAACCTGAGGCAGATAACACAGGATGAGTGATTCATTGTGAGCGACGATACACATGGCTGCAGTGCAGTCTGGGAAAGCTTACGGTGCAAACTCCACTGAGGTAGTGCTCCTTGACGTAGGCCCTGAGAGCAGAATCGCAGGCGTCTCTCCAGGACCTGAGGCCCGACTCGCCCTCATGCGGCTGGGGCTCGCTGGCTTCCTTTCTCAGGTGGTCAAACTTGAAGGAAATCTTGTTGTGAGGGTCAAAGAAGCGGCCATTACCCAGGTCTCCATGCTCCGTTATCAGGACCTTTATGGGTCAGAGAAACCTGCCATTACTCCACCTGTTAACGCAGGAATTGGCTTAATAACGTAAAATAATGATGACATTTCACTAATAAGCTTGCCTGATCTTCATATCCTTCAATTTTAGCAAGGGTGAACTGATCCATGTTGTACTGGGCAAAGGCGCTGATTCAAGAAAAAGAAAGAATACAACCATAAGTTCAATGCACATCCAGAATATCATTTTCTTACAACTTTCAAAAAAAAAGAATATGAAACTTACTGAGCCGCGCCCTCTCTGAGAAGGTTATCATTGTTGAGCAGTATTCGCACATCTGTAAAGAAAGAATTAAGATGGTAAACACGTTCACAAATTGTTCGATTGTTTTCCAGTGTTAAATTCAGGTTGCCCTACACATGCCAATCAGAAAGACTCTCACCATTGAAAACTTCGTTGAACTCTCCAGGAGGAGCGTGCATCACAAAGTTAGCCGAAATACGGACCTAGAAATACATAACTTGTCATTATGTTTGAAAATAGTAGAAGGCATCGCAATATTACAAACAAAGTGTATAAAATATGGAGGGAGTTCCCTTCATGCCTAAACAAGCTGTGGTAGAGCAGAATAAGAACTTTCTTTAATCATAAACCACATTTGCAGATTATTATTTTTTTATATAGCCAATGTATTGTATTCATGCAAAATGAAGACATGCAGGCAGCCACTAGAGAGAAGCAGAGAGCTGTCTGATCACTTTCTTGGCAGCGGGCTTGTTCACTTTATTTTGGCCACTCCTTAGATGGCGAGCAGTGAATGACGCCCAAGGGCTTTTCTTAGCATCCAGAATGCAAGTGTAAGCATGTGGTGTCAAAGCTGCAGGGTGTAGAAGTTGTTGCAGGTAGTGCTCCATAAGGTAATACTCAAAAAGGGACTGAGTTTAACAATCCAGGCAGCATATACAAATGTGGAAGCGAGGTTTACTCTCAAGAGAGAAGTTGTAATTCATTAATCATTTGTGGCAGCTTTTTTCAGTTTTTAATGTCCCTGCCACATTATAGAGGGGCTTTGCCAGTGATGGCGTCTGTCAGACAGACAGGGTTATTGAGCCCCCAGGCAGCAGCTGGCCGTGACCTACAAATGGCCTGTCCAGCTGAAAGGCCAGAGGGGCATAACAATGAGTAACCTAGTTTCAGCACACTCCTGAATAGTGGCTCCATTCAGTGCCTAGAAAGGCCTCCAAGGCACAGACAAGCAGTAAAACAATCTGAGCTTATGTCTGATTAAGATGCTATCAGAAGTATTATATTTCCCGTTCTTCATTTATCCCAAATATGGACATTATTTTATTACAGCAGCAGTGGGTTAGCAAGGCAGGACATCACAATTTGAAATATACAGACCAAGTTAAAATACACTACAATAAATCAGCCTAATAATACAACATAAACATCGGATACTATATTCAAAAGTAGTTTTATACATTTAAATAAAAAGGATATGTCCATTAAAATTCAGAAAGGGGAATTCCCAACACTTATTGCACTGACTTCTTTAAATGTATTTAAAGGGGTCACTGTAGCAGTTTTGGGAGGGGTAAGCCCCTAGCAGCTCCATCAGCTGTAGGAATGCAGAGCATTACTTTTCAACATGTAGCAGCTTGAGGCAGCCAGTCGCTGCAAGCCCCAATAACACTGCAGGAAAACTGCGTCTGTCCCATGAACTGAGTGCAAAAGTCCCAAGCTAAATACATAATACTTGCAAACTCAACCAACTCGATACACTAACTATAACTTCTGATGTCGGCGAGACCAGTATAAGGGGCTGCATGAAGTTGTAGTGAACTGGGTGTGGGTGGTGTTAGTCTGCCGATGCACTCATTATCCTTACTGTAAATGCAGGAAGTAGCTCGACTTCCTTACATCTTAGCATTAGCTTTTTTAAATATTCTAAACTCAAGCTCAGCCCGTACTCATATGTTACTTTTTAAGTAAAGACAGCCATATAAGTTAGCTAACTTGTGCGTTTGTGCACAGGAACAACATACAACTCTGAACTGTCAAACACTGCCTCGGTTTAGCTAGCTCCACCAGCACACGCCTAATACGGCCCGTTTGCAATTCATGCTACAACGTGAGCGTTGCATAAAGCTTTGGTGTTATCCCAGACAAACACTAAGGGTAAAAGAATAATAATACAATTAATTTATAAAGTAATACCTTCTCTTCATTGCTGAGCTCATCGAAATCTGCCATCTTGGCTCAATGAAGTGTTAACAAAGCGCCCGTCGGTGTTGCCAGGTATGTGGGACTCCTCCCAGAACAGCCGCAGGCCGAGCAGGAACACTCTCCAGGTTGTCCCCACCGCACGAATATACAATAATACACCTTTAAGTGTTATTTTAAGGTTCATGCTCTTTATAATCATACGTCTGCACAACAATTACAGAGAAAAAGTAGTTGGCAATTCAAATATGTGATCTCAGGCTTCCTTTAACAATGCTCATTAAATATGTATTAATTAACAATAATAACAAAAGGAACACAAATAACGTAAGTACAAGCGAAAAGAGAATACAATAATTAAAATATAACAAGTTAAAACATAGGGAAGATTTATCAGTAAATCATTAATTAAAAAACTAAAAATGTCTGGAAGACACCATTGCAGGTGAATACAATTAATGTAAAAACAGGATTGTAATACATTATGTATCATCAGAAGTAGATTAATGAAAAATATTTGTTGGATAGAGATGTAAACTGTTTATATGCTAAAAGTAAATCAAGTATTTATGGGTAAAGCGATTGAAATAGAACCGACTTTTAAATAAATAAATGATTTTATAATAATAATAATAATAATTAAAACGGATTTATTATAACGGATGTTTTACATAATAACAGCAACATTTACCTAAAAGAAACGCATGATTATTTTTTTATAATGTAGGCCTACAACACTTTCACATACAAACCGAAGTTGACAATATCCAAAACCTGGCAACCCTGACGCGTTCAAGTCATGTTGGTTAAATGGGGGGAATTGTACGTTTGAGACTGGTTGCAAGTGTTAAAGACAACTGTTTATCAACGTAAGTGTTGATCATGTACGGATTAAAAATAATGAATACTATTGATAATATTAATGTAATTCCACTAACCTATATCCATGTCATTATGGGTGTAATTTCCTCTCAAGATAAAACCCCGGCTGAAGTAGCTTGCATGATCGACCCATTGTGTGAATATCGGTTAATATCAATAGGCCCACGTAAGAGCTTTAAAAATGTGAGATAACCGTTGTAGTAAAAATAAAACTACGACTTATATTTTTGACATAAACGCCATATAGACGATGGTTGTCTTAATTACAATAACTCTGAAATTACCTGAATGCGGCATCAGGATTCTCAGCCAGCTAAGCTCTTTGCTCAAACTAATGCTGGGTTTTGTATTTCAACAAAAAAAAATGTACACACACCTGAGACGACAGAGGAAGAAAGAGAATAAATATTGTAAAAAAAGAAAAATGGTGTGAATAAATGATGAACACATATCACACACTATAGGACTTTGGATGCAAACCCCATGCCCTTACAAGAAAACCCACTCATGATATACATTATATAGAAGTGTTGGGAGCCTAATTGTCCATTGTGCTCATTCATCTTTAAATCAGGTCACTCACAGTATCACTGAGTAACACGGTGAAGCTGCTCTTTCTATCTTTTATCCTGGTGCCTTTCCATTGGACATATACATGTGTCTTATTACCATTGTATAAGATGTACTTTATAGATCCCAAATTGGGACATTTTTCTATATATAATAATATATGTCATAATATAATCACATTCAGAAAACTTTATTTATCCCATAGGCTTTACTCAGTAAAGACACACAAAGAGCCAGTCATTAGGGTTGAGGTTGTCCAATTTTTAACATTCTCTTGTTTGTTTTTTCTTGTATTTAGATAATATAAAACCATTAGAAATATTGTTTTTCCCCAAATTGTATTGAAATCTGGCATAATTTGTAACAATGAACATTTGTAGGTTTACAACTAAGATGTATCTAACTAGCAAATTCAGTGTGGATGAAGGCCCATAAAAGAACATACTGAAATGTGAATTATTTTGGCAAGGACTTTAAAACAGCCAGAGGTGATAAGTTACTTAGTACATCGACTTGAGTACTGTACATAAGTACAGTTTTGAGATACTTGTACTTTACTTGATTATTTCCATTTTATGCTACTTTGTACTTCTACTCCCCTACAATTCAGAGGTACATCTTGTACTTTTACTCCACTAAATATATTTTGTACCTTTAGTTACTTTACAGATTTGGATTAATGATGTGAAATATAATCAACACTTCAATAAGACTTTAGTTACACTTGGAGTACATTCACAAGCTACCCTGCAGCATACACAGTTATTAAAGCTAGCTGCACCTTTACCAGCTTTGATAACACTTTAATGATCAATAATTATAATCAAAACTTATAATATATATTATTCTGAAGTGGGCAAATCTGCATACTGAGTACTTTTGCTTTTGGTACTTTAGTTATATTTGAATGCCAATACTTTTTAAAACTTTTACTTAAATAACATTTTGAATGCAGGACTTTTACTTGTTACGGAGTATTCCTACACTCCGGTACTTCTACTTTGACTTAAGTACAAGATCTTCTCCAAACCTCTGACAGCAATATATAAAAAAAATGTCTGTAGATCAACAAGACCCCTCGACTGTAAAAAACACCAAATGCAGAATGGGAAAACATTTTTTCCATTACCATCAACCTAAAAATGTATGAAGAATTAGGGATGCTAAAGCATCTGCTCGTCACATGTGGAGTTGACAGAAGAAGACACACCGTTTCTTCCAATACGTTTTTTTTGCGTCTTAAAATACATTTTCACAAATGTTTGTAATAGTTTCTGCTGACATTTGCATAAATACAGATAAAAGGCATAACACATGTAGCAGGAACCCCTGTATATAATGTGAAGGGATATTATAACTATAAGAAAATACCAGAATTAGCCAATTTGATTTTTTTTTGCCCATGGCCCAGGCGTCACAGTACAAAATGATTTTCTAGCAGAATAACAACAAACACAGGTGATGCTGTTTTGAATTGGAACAAACACACACAGCATTTTAAGCAATAGGGACATATACATGTGTATGTATTAATCATCATTATTGTTTTAGGTCATTATTACCTAATGATCTATAGATCACTTTAGATTTCTACTGTGAATCGGAATTACTGTATAACAAGCTATAATTCAACGGTTCAACAAAAGCACATTTTACCCAAGTAACCAGCATGGGGCGATGTCTTTGTTAAAAGTATTTGTGGCCGCAGAAGAAGAAGATCTTCCTGCTCATGTTGGTGTGGTGGGTAATGAACAGGTGGATATTCTGGCCAAACAAACACTCAGAAGTATGAACATAGAAGTTCCACTCAGTAAAGCGGAGGTTAAAACATTCATACAGAAATATGCACAAACAACATGGCAAGATCATTGGGACCTTAGTGATACAGGAAGAAATCTTTATAAAATTCAAAGGTATGTGGGGGATGGAAGGAAGGTGGGGTTTAAAAGAAGGGAGGAAAATGTCATTTCTCAGATGAGAA